>NW_005871372.1:428670-466375 GCF_000147115.1 Myotis lucifugus | reverse complement strand
TGCATTGCTTCTTGGAGATCCCCAATGTGTATGCACACTTGAAAGGCTCTGGCAAGTTAAATAGCAAAATTAATCTACCATTTCCTAAATGTATTTGACTACAGAAACCCTTTGATTAGGCAGTAGCCACTAACATTCTCCTGAAAGATCTACAATTGCTAACATTTATTTAGTGCTTGCTCTGTGCCAGCAGTGCTCCAGGCATGCATGTGTACTCTCCCCTTCAGGCGTGTGTGTAGGGCAGGCAGTGAGGTGCAGTGATTGAGTGCAGGCTCTGCAGTCAGGCAATGGCGTTGCGTCTGGGGTCAATCACACTACTGAGCCACGTGTCCTTGGTAAACCCTTCACTTCTCTAAGCCTCAATTTCCTCACCTTTAGATGAGAATTTAGTACCCATTTCAAAGGGTTGTGAGGCTCAAATTAGATAAGACATGTAAAGGGATTTATAGTAAGTTCTCAGTCATGTTGGCTATTGATTCATTGATGATGGTGAAGATGGTGGCAGGGATGATGGTGGCGGTGGTGGTGATGGAGGTGGTCATGAAGATTATGATGGTTGTGATGAAGGTGATGACAATGATGGTGAAGGTAATGATGGTCTTTGGTGATGAAATGGTGATGGTAGTGTTGCTGATTGTGGTGGGAATGGTGTGTTGATGGAGCTGGTGATGGCAGTGATGGAGGTGATGTGGTTGATGGCAGTGATGGTGCTGGTGATGGTGGTGGCAGCGATGGTGGTGAGGGTGAGAGTGTGCTCTGTCTAGATTGTCCTTCCTCTTTTCTCTAAACCCGGTGAAATTATACCCACACCGAGTGATTTAGCTCAAAGACTAGGACACTGATTGCCTCCTTTGAGGAAACTCTTCCTCGTTTCTGTTCTGTACATTTTGTTTATACCTCTACCACACCTCTGTCTGCCATATGCCATCGGATTCCTGTACCTACCTATCTCCCCTGCTCTATGGGGGCGCCCCTCCCCTCACCAGGCATTTGCAAAGAGTGGCCATTTAATAAATACACACTGATATCTAATGAGGGTGGATTACTAGGGCATCAGAAATTGCCAACTTGTGGTCTCCCAACCTCAAAGAAACAATGAGAACTCGAGAATCTTGCCTCCCTACCTACTTCAAGGACGCCTCAAGGCAAGCCCACCCCCAGCGTTAAGCCTCTGTGAGAATGGGGACAGTGGCCGAAGACACGCTTCATCACAGCACGGGCCCTGATCATCCTGCTTGAAAACAGTGAGGGCTGGTGCCGGAGCTGCACACAGCAGAAGAAGGGCCTGGAAGAGAAGCAGCCTGGCTCCCTGCTGCCTGCCGTGCAGAGACCAGCCGAGTCCTGCGAGCAGAAGTGTAAGAAGGAAGGTGCATGCAGGGCAGGGGGCTCTCAGCATCGCAAGAGAGAGGCCTCTCTTCAAAGCAGAGCGAGCAGGCGAACGCTTCCTGGGCCTGCCCAGCCTGCACACAGGTTTTCTTGGCCCCACTCTCTGTTTCAAATTAAAAAAGTTGTCAGTTAAGTCAAGAAATTTCAGACAAATATTCAGATTTCTTACTTCTGAAAAAAAAATAATGAGAAGAGTGAGCAAGCCTGAGCCTGCAATCCACATGGGAAGATAGACTGGGGCTTCAGCTGGCACCTGTGCTATTCGGTCAGCCACACTCCCCGCCTGTCTGCTCCAGGCATTACCATCTGCCCAACCCCTCAGGGTCCTTTGTGACTCTTGCATTAAGTAACACTGATATATGAAAATGCCAGCTTCCTACTGGTTAAGAGCACCCACCTGGGAGTATAGGAGGCTTGGCTTCAAACCCTGATTCTGCCTCTGGCTGGCTGGGTGACCTCAGGCAAAGTACTTACTCTCTCTGAATACTCATTTCCTCACAGGCCGAGCAAGGATGCTGATGCCAGTGGCCCCTCCATACAAGCAGGACTCTACCAGGAAATGCACTGGAGTGACCCCCACATAGGAACCTGTCTCCACAGTGAAGTGAGTCCAATGACTACCCCCATCTTGCAGAGGCGACACTTGGGATTGGAGGAATGAAGTGACCTGCCCCAGAACGCCTAGGTCACCAGTGACAGACGCTGGGTTCAAATGCAGAGAGCCTGCCTCCTGTACCCAAGTTCATCACCACCACCAGCTCGAAGTGCTGCACTTCTGAGGCCATTCCATCCAGTGGCAAGATCCTCCCTCCGTTTCTGCTTTTGCAAATCTCTGCACATCCCTCCTCTCCGCATATCGTACCTGTTCAGTTATGCCCTTGCCTCTCCTGCTAGGTGGTGAGCAACTCAAGGTCTTGTGATACTGATCTCAGCATCGCCAGGGCTTGGCACACCGCCATGCCCCGTCACCTGTTCGCCTAATGAATAATAAATAACTGTCTAATGAATAAATAAGCCTAATGAATAAATCAGCACATGAGAAATCAATCACATCAGCTATTGGGTACGGAGTAGACAGAAACAACAACAAAATAAAAAAAGTCAGCTCACTGACTAACTTCTTTTGACATTTTGAAAAATCTCTCTAGGATTATTATACATTTCACAGCGGCACTCACAGCGCCCTCCACTTGGGAATCCACAAGCCACGCCATGGGATAAATACAAAGAAAATCAACCATCTCCGCCCCTCCCCAACTCGAAAGCTCAACTCCACCACCAGGAAAATGAACTCAGTGTTCTCTGGTGCAGATCCACTGTAAATGACACCTCAGCCCGCAGAGAAACGTCTGTCTGCAAGACTGTGTTAGTGATTATCCTTTCATAATAAAATAGATTATGCTATAGTAATGAATACGACCATAACGGTTTGCTGGCAGTTTAATCAATGCATTCCTCAACTGCAATTGAGCAAAAATAGGTAACAGAGGATCATTTGATCTCCATTTTTATTAATTTGGTACCATTTGTCTTCTGGTTATTTTAATAGTCTCTCATTATGAGAAAATGAGGAAACTCCCTGAAAAAAAAAAAGTGGAGTCATCCTGCTCCATTTTATTCACTGCTTTGTTTTAGTGCGGAAAATAGCTTATTTCAGTTCAGTTTGGAAACGGAAGTTCCTGAAACCTAATTAAATGTAGTTCTGGATTTCAGGGCAGCGGGGTGGGGTAGGGTGGGGGGGGGCTCCCTTATTCCAGACACATCAAACAAAGCTATTCAACTCACAAATTAAGCATGTTATGTTGAAAGTGACTTCGAGTTTGCGGAGGCAAATACCTATCATTTTCATGCTTGATTTTTTTGAGGACCTATTGTGTGCTAAGCACAGAGCTGATGCTCCACAGGCCTTCTTCCCAGTCCCTCCGCTGATCCTGCAAAGGGAAGTACCAATAGCCTCACTTACAAATGGGGTTCAGAGAGGTCACTGGCCTGCCCAAGGTCACACAGCTAGAAAGCAGCAGCAGCAGCAGGCTTTCCCAAGTACCCCATCCCACGGCCTCTCAATATTCCTCATACACACAAGTGGGATCATTTGTTCTTCAATCCTCAGAGATGTGCTGCGTCATGGTAGAAGTTACGCATCCGGGATACGGAGTGGAGGAATTATAACAAATGCTCTCACCGCAGTGCCTTAAAGGACTGTGTCTCTCTTGGTTGTAGGGCTTTCTGGCTGCAAACACGTTTGCCTGGTGCCTGCACGTGTTTGCAGAAAATCTGAGGTGTTGGTAACGTTGCACCTGGGGCATCCTCCAAGTGTCAACTTCTGTCCGAACCCAGTTCCTATAGTTTAACCACACACATCAGCCTCCATTATTCTGTCAGAGGCTGTACTGATGGGGAGGCGGAGAGAATACAGTAGAGTCATTAAGGGGTGGGGAGATTCCGAGAGAAAACTGGGGAGGGCACATTAGTTGAGGGGATGCTTTAATTGCTCCTCGTCCTAGGAATTCTGGAAGCTTGTCCCCACTTCCACAGTGTGCCGGAAGGGGCCACCTGTCACCCTGTCGACTGCCACTGGGTTGGAAAGGCAAAGTCCACAGGGGCCAGGCAGTGACCTGCTGAGTGAGGAGTCCCTGGGATGAGACCCGGCTGAGTGGGCGACTGCGAAGGGTAGAATCCACGTCGCATCCAAAGGAGGTGGCATCTGTCAGCAACAGGCAGATGTTGCTGTGTGTGGCTCTACCGGCTCCGGTGGCCAGCTCTTCCCCTTTATTTCAAGATAAGCTGGAAACCTGGACATTGAAATGAGAATCTCCAATTTTTAATGATTAGCAACTGGTCCTGAAAATGTAAACATCCAGCACGGCCTGCCAGCTCGCCTGCTCCAGTCTGAGGCTAAGAGTGCGCGTCAGAGATGGAACCGCCTCTGAGCATCTACTGGCCTCAATGGCTACCGGGCAGCAAGGAAGGCAGTGGACAGTTTGGTAGAGTGACTGATGGGTGCTGCCAACTGAAATGGAGAATGCAGAAGGAGGCTGGATGTGGTTAGGGGTGGGGGTTGAAAAGCTGGGTGGGGTGGAGATGCCAGTGGGACACCTGAGTGGTGGTGTCACTATCAGTTTCCTGGAGGCTGGAGGGCGAGAGCAGGTGCAGCAGGGTGGGTGCCCTCTGAGGCCAGGAGGGAGATTCTGTTCCAGGCCTCTCCCCTAGCCTCTGGTGCTTTATTGGCAATTTGTGGCATTCTTTGGCTTATAGATGCATCACTACAGTCTCCACTTTTCTGTTCCCTGGTGTTCTCCCTGAATGTGTCTGTGTCTGTGTCCAAATTTCCCCTTTTTATAAGAGCACCAGGCGTATTAGATTAGGGGCCCACGCCAGTGACCTCATCTTAACTTGCTCATCTGCAAAGACTCTACTTCCAAATAAGGTCACATTCACAGCCGCCGAGGGTCAGGGCCTCAATGTCTTCTGGGAGCAACAATGCAAACCATGATATCAACCTAGAAATTAGTGTAGGATTCTGGAACTCTGGGAAGACTCCTGATTTGGGAACCACCATTCAATGCAGGAAAGTAAGATAAAGAGCCACTTTCTGGTGAATATCATTCAAGGATTTAAAAGATTAAGATCCAAGCATCTATATATATAAAAGGCTAAGCGACTGTCCGACTGTCCAACCGATAGCTATGATGTGCAATGACCACCAGGGGGCAGATGCTCAATGCAGGAGCTGCCGAGCTTCGGTGACTTGGCAGCTGCGGTTCTCAGGTGACTCAGCCGGAACCAGAGAGGAGGGAGCCCAATCCTGGGGTGCGTCACCCAAGAACCACCCTCTCGAAATCTGGGACCCCTAGGGGGATGTCAGAGAGCCGGTTTCAACCCAATCCCCACAGGCCAGGCCGAGGGACCCCACTGGTGCACGAATCCATGCACCCGGCCTCTAGTGGGTAATAATATTCTTTGGTGACAAAGCTTAGTAATTCTCAAACGTTAGTATCAGTAAGTGTAAATGATAGTATGCTGTAAACAAAAAATACCTACTTTATTTTTATTATTTGGAAGGGCTCTTAGATCTGTGTTTTTCAGAATTTCCCCCCTCCCGTCCCCCCATTCTCAATCCGGAAAGAAGCTCAAAGATATACTAGGGAAATTATTCACTCTTTTTTTTTTTTTCCGTTACAGCAGTTCCTGCCCTCCCCGCCCTCCGCCGAGCACAGCAATGTGTCCTGGCTGAAGATATCAGTGATGAGTTCCAGGTTTAAGATCTGTGCCCTTTGTCCTGGCAGGCAGTGAATTCGTTTTTCAGGACCTTTCTCGTGGCTTCAGGAAGTGCACGTGTAATTAAACAGAGCCGGGCAGGGTTTCAGATTAGCTGTGAAGTGTGCCTGTGGCAAAAGGTCTCTTCCTTCCTGAGAGAGCTGTGGTGTAATTAGAATCCGGAGACAGCAATCAGCAGCCTTCCTTACCAGCATTTTTAAATGGTGACCCAATATTCATTTGGGCCCAGTTCTGCTCCCTGTGAGACCATGGCAGTATCCATGCTGTGTGCTATCTGTTGGCAAAATTTAGGGGCTCCTATGGTGTTACTCGGATGGCACTGTGCTTAGCCAGTTCTGGACAAGTTAGCTGATAGCCCAGGTCAAAGGCAGCAACAGACTGTAAGTCTTTGCCCTTAACGCCACGTCAGTATTAAAGCACGCCAGGTGGCAGCCAGCTCCAAACGCCTCTGAAGGTCACTGTTCATTCATTAGCCATTCAACAAGCATTCGTCGCGCATCTGTTATGTGTCAGGCCTCCTGCCTTAAGGTAGCATCTTTCCAGTAGGTGGAGGTGTATCTGGGACACAGGCTGAGGGTTTTTATGAGCTGCAATGCGAGCATCTTTTCCTCTGACTTTCCCACCCAGGCCCCCCATCCCTGAGAGTCCACTGAAACCCCGGGGAAGCCAGTTGTAGTCATTCCTTGTTAAATGTGTAAGTTATTCCCATTCATCAGTTTTGAAGGCGGTGGCAAGTCTGGAAAGTGTTGGAACGCGCCCTGGACTGAGCAGGCAGGAGCTCTGTGTCTTAGTACAGGAGTCGGCCAACTTTTTCTGTAAAGGCACAGACTGTAAATAGTTTAGGCTTTGGAGCCACGCAGTCTCTGCGGCAACTGCTCCACTCTGTTCTTGAGCTTGGAAAGCAGCCACCAACAGTACATAACCCAACGGGCGTGGTGTGGTTTTACAAAAGCAGGCTGTGCGCCCACTTGGACAGAGGACTCCTGTCTTAGAGAAACCAGTCAACCCTGTCCTTGAGAAATCAGGTGTGGGTTTTCATGACACTGGACCCCACTAAAGAAATATTCCAAGTTCCTTTCCATGGCTTACACGGCCCTGCATGACCAGCCCCCTGTCCTCCTCTTGGTCTTCCTGGCTCACTGCACCCCCACTGCTTACAAAGCCCCAGCCCTCCACTCCTCCTTTCTGTGCTTGGTCACGCCAAGCGTGCAGCTGCTTCAGGGCTTTTGCACAGCTGCTCTTCCTGTTTTGAAAGCTCCACCTGAATTGGATTCCAGTTCCGTTCAGAAACTAGGAAGATGTGTCCCACTTTCCTAGGCTTTTGCAAAACAGCCAAGAGGTTTACATTATCTTATTTACCTTTCAACATAATCCCCATTTTCCAGTTGTGGTAAATGGTGAATTCTCCATTTCAATAGGTTATAGTAACAGCAGCAAGTCACTCTAATGAGCGATACAGGTGTCTTCTTTCATTCCTCTCCATCCTTCATCTCTACAGTCAACCAATTGCCAAATTCAGCCAAATTTGCCTCCTGAGTTGTTCTCAAATCCAACCGTTCCTCTTTCGTAATTGAACCCATTGTCATCTCTTAGTTGGACTATCTTCAAATCATGATCACTAGACTCTCTGCCTATAGATTTCAACTCCTCTAATCTATCCATCTATCTATCCATCTGCCCATCTAATCCACTCATCTTTTCATCCCTTCACACATCCATCTATGCACGCATCAATCTATTGGTCTATCAATCCATCTATCCATATATCCATCCTGGCACCTACTCTGTATTGGGCAGTGGGGGTAAGTAGTGAGTAAAAATATTGACCCTATCTTCCTGGATACTTTGGTGTAATTAGGAAAAGATATGTTAAACAGACAACCATACAAACACATGTATGTTACAAACTAGAATAAATGCTATAAAAGTAAAATTTCCCTTGAGAAAGCATAGACCCAAGGAAGTACATGAGCTTGCCAGAAAAGACAGGAGAGCAGGGTATAGACAGGGAGACCAGATGTGGAAAAGTCTTAGGCTGACCTTGGCTTTCCCTAGTGCTGCAGCACGCTGGGGGCTCTGGCACAACAAGCCACGGGGAAAGGAGGGCCAAGAGCGACAGGCGACGAGGCTGGAAAGAGAGGTGGCCTGGATCACAAGGGGCCTGAAGGCCACTGTAGGGGACAGATTCGCCCCTGGTGCCATGGGCAGGTTTGGTGGGTTTTCAGACAAGCAAGCAATGTTCCAAGTATATCTCAGGAAGGATACTCTGAATGCCGAATGGACAGTCACTTGGCAGAGGGGGTGGAGGGCATGGCAGAGTAGACGTGAGAAGACTGGCTAAGAATATATTGGCACAATCCACATGGGACACGGTGCCCCCTGGCCAGGGAGGTTGCATAGACACAGAGGTGGACCAGTGAGACATATTCAGAAAGCACAACAGAAAGGTCTCAATGCTGGGTGGGATGGGAAAAGGAGAAAACTGACTTCTTAAGGCTCTTCAAAACCAACCATGAGCCAGCCCCAGGCACTGGGGCTCCTCAGAAGGGAATCCTAATCGTCATGATGATGACAATAATTGGATAGTTAATACTGAATGAGCACATACTCTGTATGTGCTAAACACTTTGTTAAATGCATCATCATTTAACAGAACTATGAAGTAGATGCTATCATTAGTCCCATTTTATAGATGGAAAAAGTGAGGCACAAAGAGGTTTAAATTGCATATCACAGGTTCCATAGTCAGCTCCTGGTAGGAACAGGATCCAACTCCAGAACTCTAAGGATTGGCACCCCATGTCCCTGACCACCATGTAGGCAGCACCACTTCTGCAAGTCTCAGTTTCTCAGGATCCTGCCCAATGCACTACCAGGCAGAAAACCCCAATGCAGACACTCCCCAGAGAAGAGCCTCATAGGATTCCAGATGCATAAATAAAGTCTGGAGGCTCAGCTCCACTGATCTGCTGGAGTCTTTATTGCTCTACAAATGCATTATTAATCAGCCACCTAGGTCCTCCCCATAGAGCCTTTAAATTACACTTAAATTCCTTGATAGGGTTCCATGCACCTTAATAGTGCATTTCCTGTGTTCACAGCAATAAACAAGGCGAGAGAGAGGGGCCTGGATAACCAGGTTAATTGCCCTTGGAGGTCTAGGCTGAGAAAGCAATGGCAAGAGTTCCTCTAAATTCTCTGGGTCCCGGGCTGCAAGGCTAATATAGTCTTGAAACAAACAACACTGTCAAGCCAGGATCAGGAGCCAGGAGAGCGCAGCTCCTTCATGCCTGGCTGCTGGGGCTTGGCTTGGCCTCCAGGTCACCTTGTCAGGGCCCTCCTTCCTGGGAGCGCTGGGTATGAGTAGCAGAAAAGCCGCTTCATCCAGGTTGGGACCTACGGGCCACCTGCTGGGGCCTGCTGCTTCCTTGGGCAGCTCTTACCAACTTCCAGGTTACGACAGGGGTGACTCTTTGGGGGTCCGGTGGGGGAAGAAGCGGATAAGTATCCTGCCTTCTGCAATTCTCTTCCCAACCTACACAGCTGGAAGGGCTCAGCGGTCAGCTCATTCTGAAGCAGGGGTCAGCAAACTATGGCCCTTGAGCCAAATCCAGCCTGCCTGTCTTATAAATAACATTTTATTAGAGCACATATTGAGTTGGATAGTTAAGACAGAGACCTTATTTATTTTTTTCTAAAATTTTTAACATCCTCACCCAAGGATATGTTTTTATTGGTTTTTAGAGAGAGAGGAAGGGGGAGAGAGGGAGAAACACGGATGTGAGAAACATTGATCGGTTGACTTCCATACATGCCCCGACTGGGGATCGAATCCACAACCTAGGTATGTGCCCTGACTGAGGGTCAAATCCGCAACCTTTGGGTGTACAGGACGACGCTCCAACCAACAGAGCCACCCAGCCAGGACAAACAGAGACCTTATTAATGCCCGGAGAAACCTCACATATGGACTATCTGGCCTTTTATGGAAAATTTGCCAATCCCTATTAGAAAGCATAAATCAGATCTCACCACCATTCCTGCTCGAACCCATGGATAGTGCCTTCCTACTTGAGGATAAGGGTGACACGCCCTATCCAGGCCTCACAGCCTTTCTAATGGGGACCCTGCCTCAGGCAGCCAGTCTGACCTGCACTGTCTCTGTGGAACTTGGCTGTGTGTAGCCCTGGAACAAATCACCCATCTCCACTGATTCTACGGGAGAATGAAGCCTATTTCAGTGGTTAGAGTGAGGCTGACCTGAGGCAATGCATGTTTGCAAAGGAGCTAACTTTTTACTTTTAATCAGGATAAAATATATATAGTATGAAATTTACCATCTTAATCATTTCTAAGAGTACTAGTAAGCACATTCACACTGCTGTGCAACCAATCTCCAGAACTCTTTGTATCTTGCAGAACTGAAATGCTACTCATTAAACAATCCCCATTCTCTCTCCCCCCACCCCTAGCCATCACCATTCTACTTTCTGTTTCTATGAATCTGACTACTCTAGGTAACTCGTACAGATAGAATCATACAAACATTTGTCTTTCTGTGATTGGCTTACTTCACTTAGCATAATGTCCTTAAGGTTCATCCATGTTATAGCATGTTTGAGAGTTTCCTTCCTTTTTAAGGCTGAATAATATTCCATTATATGAACAGACCACATTTTGCTTATCCATACGTCTGTCAATGGACACTTGGGTTGCTTGCACCTTTTGACTCTTGTGAATAATGCCGCTAAGGACATGGCTGTACAAATATCTCTTTGAGACCTGCTTTTAATTCTTTTGTGTATAAACTCAGGATAGAAGAGCTAACTTTTATCCAGCACTTTCTAGAACCAGCCTCAGCATTAATACTTCATATAGATCACCTCATCCAGTCTCTACAAGGTATGAACTCTACCAGGTATTATTGTCATGAGAGTGACAAATAATTTACTACCCACACTGGGAAACTCTTCAGGGGGGAAAGGGGTGCTGTTAATAATGATCCCGAGAAAGCAGACACAAATCAAGACTGTTTTAGGAAAACTGGGATGTCAATCATCACCCCATTTTACAGATTAAAACAAGGCACAAAGAGGTGAAGTCACTTGCTCAAGGCCACCCAGTTAGTGTGTGGCACAGCTGGAATTCAAACCCAGGCTGACTGACTAAGCTTTCACTGTGAACACAAGTCCACGTTCATAGCACATAGCCAGGAAGCAGCCAGTGATCAATACTTGGTGTCTAACTATTATTGGCTCTTCAGACTGGGAAGAGGCACCTTCAGGGGGGAAGGGGTCAGTGAGGGCTGAGAAAGATTAAGGGGTGAGTTGGAGGGGTTCTATGCCCAGGAATGACACTGGGGACCAGTGCATGGAGGAGAGAGTAGCCCACGGAGGGAGGCAGACACCCCATCTCAGTCACACCACCCTGGCTGGGACCACACTGGGGTTTCTAAACTAAGGCACTATGACATTTTGGAATAAAAAATTATATTGGAATGGGAAATTATTTGAGGGCTGTTCTGTACGTTGCAGAATGTTTGTCAGCATCTCTGGTCTCTACCTGCTAGAATCGAGTAGCAGCCTCCCACCCCCACCCTGGTGGTGACAACCAAAAATGTTTCCAGCTATGGCCAATGTCCCCTGGGGGTGGGGGTGCAATCACCCCCATCCAGAACCGAGGACCTGAAGAAAGGGCAGAATCAGAGGGATGCTCTGTTCTCCCACATCAGCGCCTCTCAAAGTGGGGTGTGGAGCAGCAGCTGTTAGCAATGGAACTTCCGGGGCCCCATCCTGAACCTGGATCAGCACCTCTGGGGGAGGCCCGGGGTGCTGTAAGGAGCTCGTGTGCAAACCACTACCCTCCCGGGCCATGGAGGAGACTTGCTGGGATCTCGGAAGATTAGGAACTGGAGCTGGTACTAGTCTGAAGCCTGGCCAGGGCTCCTGGGAAGAAAGCAGGTCCCTTTAGGAGAATGAGACTGAGCTGGAAGCTTCCAACATCCTGTGTGTGAATAATACCGGACAGGAGGTGCTACCGTAACTGGTATGACATTTATGCGGATAGTTTGACAATATCTGTCAAAATTTTAAAACAGACAAGCCTTCTGAGCCACCAGTTTCATTTCTCAGGATGTTCCTAGCAGCCAGTCTCAACTCAACATCCCCACGAGAATTAAGCACTAATGTCCAGAGACATCGACTATAAGCAGCAAATTAGCTTTTCTCCAATTCATCTAGAATGGTACTGCTTATGCACCATCTCTGGGGGAACTGAGAAAATAACCACTCACTATAGCAAAAGCCTGCGACAACCTCAGTGTCCACCAGTAGGGGAATGGCCAGACTCCAGAAGCCAGCGATGGCAAAGAATTACATAGGCGACAGAAGTCAAGGGGAAAAGAAACGCTACATAGAAAAAAAAGAAAAGGATGGCATAGGTCTCTATTTCCTGACAGGGATACAGGTCTCGGACCTAGATACATGTCCAAGTAAAAAACGTCCCAGAACGTATACATCAGTTTTATATCAGTTTTAAATTTTCTCATTTCCAAACCAGATTCTCTATTTTTACAAGTTCCAGACTGATCATCAGTTTCTTATAATATAACCCCCTCATAAAACAAACTCCCTTTTTGCCTGGGTTGGACTTAAAGCTCTAAACCAGTGGTTCTCAACCTTCTGGCCCTTTAAATACAGTTCCTCATGTTGTGACCCAACCATAAAATTATTTTCGTTGCTACTTCATAACTGTCATGTTGCTGCTGTTATGAATCGTAATGTAAATATCTGATATGCAGGCTGGTCTTAGGCGACCCCTGTGAAAGGGTCGTTCGACCGCCAAAGGGGTCGGGACCCACAGGTTGAGAACCGCTGATAAACAAAAATAAAAATGTGCCTGCAGTGCTCTCCCATCAGGGGAGCCTGGGCAAGATAGATTGCCCCTTGATCTGCAGTGTCTTCTGTTTTTTTTAAATAATGAGAATGCATATTGTCCTGCTTGGATAATTAAAGACATGAATAACAGACATGCTTTCTGCATTATTTGAACCAAGTTTTAAAAATTAAGAGAAAATCCGCTTTGCCTCCTGTTGCTCTGTCTCCTCACCGTCTTTCTCCCTTGGCCACTGGAAACGTGGCAGGGACAGCCTCCCAGTCACGCCCACCCCCACCCTGGTGGTGACAATGGCTTCCCATTCTAACTGGGCCGCGCTCTGAGGTGAGCTGTTAATTTGCACTTTGTGGCTCATCCTCAATTCTGATTTAAGGCAACGCAACTCCTCCTCAAAAGCATGAAGAATAAATTCGTTTACTAATTTCGCCATTAAGAGTTTATCAAAGCGAGCACTATTTCGACGGCCTCCTAATCAATCACCATTTCCCATGTTTATCTCCTGCTCAATTTCTACCACGGGGCTCCATACACATCAATTTGCCTGATGCACTTCCTACATATGTTTTAAATTACTTGATCATTGTATAAATTTCACAGCCATTAACAGGCTCTAATGCCAGCATGGCTGACATGGTGTTAAAAATTGGATTCAATTCCACGGGGTAATAAATTGTGACCTAAATCCAATCTCTCATGGGTGACTGAAGAATACAATGAAAAATTATTGCTTTGTCATTTTTTACACTAACACACATATGCCCCGGCAACTCGAAACCAGCAGAGAAATGGGATGCACCCACTGCTGGCTATTTTTCACCCCGGATGGCTTTGCAGGCCAGGCCGGAGGGTCTTGGATGGGATCAGCCCCCTCCAGAAGCAGGTGAATTACCTGGCTGCACAGACATCCCTGCCACACAGGGGTGTAGCTCGGGGAGCAAGCTGAACTGCACAGGCTCCTTCAGCCAGAGGCGCGGCTGCTACCGCGAAGCCAGGGCTTAAGCACTTTGCCGCTGGCACCGAGTCTCTGAGCTCAGAGCCTGGCGGTGCCGCTGAGGAGATGTGTGCTTTTAGGCAGATCTCCTCCCTCTCGGAGCATCCATTTCCTGAATAAAGAGCTGTCGTCAGAATAAATGACCTAATATGGCTAAAACGCTCAGGATAGTCCCTGGCATTTAGCAATCCCCAGGTAAAGGTTAAACATCAGGATTTAAGAGCGGGGAACTTTGCAGAGGCCTCAGCTCCCTGTTCTATTGGGTCGCAGGGAAGGAGGGTCATGAGCAGCTAGAGAAAGGTGTTCATATTTCCTCTGCGTTTCCCTTTATCTCCGGAGAAACTCCATTAGTCATGCATCACATGCCGACTGCACGTTTAGTACAGGTGCCACAGAGCAGAGAGGCTAACACGTGGCAGAACTGGGTTTGGGTCCAAGGTGTGCCACCTGCAAATGTGACCCGGGGCAAGCTCCTTGACCTCTCAAAGCCTCAGCTTGCCTACCTGTAAAATGGGGCGAGAGAACATCCTTTTCTCTGGGGAAGGCTCGGAGAGCTCACGCATGGGAAGGGCTGAGCTTTGCACCTGGCATTCAGGAAGTGCCTACGACACATGAGCTCTCCATCCCAGGCTCTGTGCGGGGCTGCAGGTACCACGTGCACACACACAGACAAGACTTAGTGGGGGCTCCAGACAACTCGGGTAATTCCAGTATGATGGGCAGTGTGCTCCGGTCGGGGGTGGGCAAGGTGATTTGGGGGTTCACAGTCTGGCACCTCATGGAGACTTGGGGAGGTGGAGTGTGGGGAGGGAATCACAGACTTCCAGGAGGAAGTGATGCTGAAAGGAATTCCTAACCTTAACTGCCAAATAACTTGAGAGAGGAGAAAAAGCAAGCTGGTTTCACTGCTTCGTGCAAAAGGAGGGACTGGCTAGGAAGAACTACAGATGAAATTTAGCACTTCCACCTCTCGGCCGCTTACAGGGCCAGTCCTGGGCTGCCTCCTTCTGCACAAGGTCTCTGTTTTGGGCACCCTGAGTGGCTGACACATAACCAGCTGCACCCAAAGGAAGGACTGCCTCAGAAGGCCAGACCGCTCTCCTCTTGCCACTCGCTACCCCATCCTGGGGCAGTTTCTGGGCAAGACGCTCATGGAAGCTGAGAAAAGCATCAAAACTTCCCTCCATGGAAGTGGGGCCACCCTGCCCACCCTGGAGGCTTCCAGAATCATAATGACCTGCTGCTGGTTTGTAACATGTGGTTGGTAAATTTTGCTGGCTGAATAGAGGGAATAAGTTAAGCATCTCAAATATAATATTCTACTCAGCCACCTGAGGAGGCAGGAGAGACATCTAACAGCCCATTTTACAGGTAAGAAGTGAGGTGTAGAGAAAGCAAGTGCCTTGTCTGGGGGTTTTGCAGATGACACAGTGGTAGAGGGGGCCCTGATGGTCTTTCGAAGCATGTCTGGTGCAGAGCCTTCCCCTAACTGGCATCAGCTCAGCAAAAGTGAAAGGGCCGGTGTCTCTGCTCCGTTCCTGCTCAAGGCAAAGACACAGGCCATCTAAAGCCAGTGATCTGCAGAATTAAAATCTGGCTGGGAAGAAGACAGGCTGGCCCTATTGCTCAAATTCAGAGCTCCCCCAGTTCCTCAACCACCCCACACCTGCTCCTACCTCAGGGCCTTTGCACATGATGCACCCTAGACCAGAATGTTCCCCCTCCTGCCCTTCCCCTAGTTAACTCTTCCCACCCTTCATCTCTCAGCCCAACTAAAATCCGACACGTGTCTGCAGAAGCGATGGTCACTGTTGCAATTCTGCGTTTATTTTGGATTCATGGGCTTCCCTGCCCAGGTTTAATAGGCTGCAAGCTCCACAGGACAGGGATTCTGTCTGTTTTCCTCCCAAGTGAATCCTCTAAACATAGTGCCTGGCATAGATGGCAGGCGCTGGATGGATAACTGCTGAATGAATGAGTGGTGATGGGAGCTGGGACAGTCCCCAGGTGGTGGCTGTGCTTTGCAGAGAGACTTGTAAATGCTCCCTTCCCATCACTTCACCCACCACGCACAGGTCTCTGCATAGCTCCTGGGGCCGTGGGTAGCCAAAGACGCTCAAAACAGCTGTGCCGTCTCCTGACGCCATGAGAGCAAGATCGAGACCTATACCGTCCAAGCACTGGCTATGCAGAGTTGAATAAGCATCTGATGGGTGGGGGTTTTCTTCAAGCCCCGTGTGCAACCTGAGAGCTAGTGCTGTTGGCTCTATGGAAAACAGAAAAGCCTGCTCACTCCCGCCTTGCCAGGCCCCTGCAGCACACCAGTGGGCTCCTCACCGCTCTCCCTGCAGCTCCCTCATCCCGATAGTCTAGTGTCAACCCAACAGCCAGGGGACCGATCCTCTGAAACATGTCAGACCAGAACCCCTCACCCCAAATCCCTCCAGTGGCTCTCCCACCTCACCCAGATAAAAACCAACTCTCTACTGGTAAGGCCCCATCTGCTGCTCCAGCCACGTGGCCTCCTTGCTGGCCCCCATCATACCACTCGTTCCTGCAGTACCTCCTTCCTTCCTGCTTTAGTCTTCGCCTTCTGACATAAGATACTTTTTATTTTGTTGTGTCAACTACCCGTCTTCCTCTTCCGGAACATAAACTCCATGAAGACAGCTCTGTCTGTTTTGTTCATTTTGTTCAGTGCCTGGCACAGAGGAGGCTCTCATTAAATATTAGTTGAATGAATGAATGAATGAACTCTGTATGTCCAAAGACTAGAACCATTCCATTTTGGGGCGGCTCAGGTTCTTAGCACGTTCTCCCAACTAGACCAAATCCATCTCTGAGTACCTTGCATCCACATCTCTCTTTAGGTCATTCAGAAATGGCCCCTCTGACTTCCCCTCTTTCCCTTCGTGTGTCTGGCAATGTGCCTTTCCTCTGTTTGTTGCGTGCCCCCCATCTCTCCCAGGACGGTGAGGTGGGGTTTTCTCTCTTGTTCATTGGATCCCAGTACTTTGCATATGCTTGGCACGGGGGTAGCTGCTCGACAGGCATTCGTTGAATGAATGAAACAAATTAAATACATGTAAGAATGCTAAGGGGAAGAATGATGTTCATGTTCATTATGCGTTTCCACAGTCACCCACGGGGTTCTCCTACTTTCTCCGAGACGCAAAAAAAGCAAGAGGATGTCACATCAGGGGTTCCTTGCTCACTGAGCAGCAGAGATACTTGTAGCGTGTCTACCACGGTGCCAGGTGCTAAGAGAATCGTGATTTTGCTCTGACTTATTAAAAAAGGAACTTGCCAACGATGGCACCTGAAATTAGTAATCCCCAATTGCCTGCGACATTCCTGGCTATGTAGGCTGGCCTGTCAGTGTGCCCACATGCCCTGAGAGAAGGGGGGGCGCTGTGCTCAGGGGAGGGTCGTCGGGGGAGGAATGGGTCAGGCATCTATGAGCTCCAGGGCTGGGCCCATATCCAGGCTCCACCCCGCCAGCCCGAAACTCCGGAGAGTCACCCCTTTCCCCGAAGCTCCTTCTAGCCTCGGACAAAAGGCAAGCCGGTTAGTCAGGCTCTCCACCAAGCTGCTCCAAGCAGTGTGGGCCATAAATGCGTGGTTATAAACACTCTCCCAATCCCCCAGGCCATAGGTGTCATTGTGAGCACATAGAAGGGGGAAAAAACCCACCTAACCATGATCTACTTGTCTCAAACACACTTGGCTTGGGGAGTGCTTACTTGTGCCTGAAGTTTCGGAAAGGGCGGGCCCGGATGACAGCCGGCCGGGAACGGCATTCATGTTTTCATCTCCTTCCCTCGCCTAAACCTTTCTGCTCTGCTCTCAGGCATGGCAGCGAGGGAACACACACACCCTAATGACACGTTTGGAAGTGAATGGCAGGACTGCGCAGCTGGCGGAACGCTCCTGGGGAAGGAGAGAGGGTGGAGGAGGAGGTGGGAGGGAGATGCAGGGGGCATTCATGACATTTCCTATAACCACACATTCAGCTTTCTAAAAAGCCCTTTCTTTATGATTCCGAGACTGGGAGGGGGAACCACCGCCGTGCTGCAGGAGGAAAAGGCTACGTGGGCTTGGCCTGTTGGGACTCACTTCCCAGTGGGAGGCCTAAGGGGACTGTTGGCCACGCTGCCTGGCATAGACAAGGAGCTCAATAAATGAAGGATCAGGCTTGAGTGGTCTTTGTGCCCCAAAGAAACCCCAGAGCCGAGAACACCCACTGATGGTCACCCCATCCGATCCACCGGCCATTGCCTATAGCTTTTACCCTCTGCCACACCCTCTCACTGGGACCCTTGCAAGAACCTCCCCACGATTCCTTGCGTCTACTCCTTCCTTAAAGCTACACCAGATCAGAAGTGGGACTGCTGAATCACATGGTGCCTCTCATCAGGGCGGAGGCTCCATGGAGGCCCCCACCCATCTTCCGTTAATGAGCCTGTGCCCTGAGCTGTGCAGGTCGAGGCCCTGTGGGCCAAGGCATCCTCTGCTTTTGTTCACTGCTATGTCCCCAGGTCCTGGAATAAGGGTAGACCATCATAACCACGGCTGACTGTTTTGGTGCAGCTATGAGCTAAGCACGGTTTTTACGTTTTTAAATGTTTGAAAAACATCAAAGGAATAAGGTTTCATGACACATGAACATTATGTGCAATTCAACTTTGGCACCATTAATAACAGTTTTATTGGGACGCAGCCTCCCTGGTCATGTACTACATATTGTGTGTGCTGCCTTCATGCAGAGCTGAATAGCTGAGACGGAGGCCTTACGGCCTGCAAAGCCTATGTACTGCCTGGCCCTTTGCAGAGAAGGTCTGTGCGGCCCTGGCCTTGGCCACGGAATGAGGTCTGCCGACTTTCCCGGACTCACCACGCTCCGTCTCCTTCTCCTCCTAGAAGCCCACGAAGCACCTTTGGGACCCGTTTTTGTCTCACCCCGAGGAACCGTTACTGCAAACCTCCTCTGTGCTGGGCTTTGTGCCTTCCCCAGCCAGGGACGGAAACAGTCCGAGCAGGTCCTCGGTAAACCTGGCCTTGGAAAGAAAGCAGGCCAGCCCTGCCCACTTGGCCTAGCCGCACGCGGGTCAATTTGGCCTCAGCACACATGCCTGTTAGCGTGGCGCCTTTCAGCTTTTCACAGCTGTTCCCTCATTTCCTCCTCATGAGTGATACAGCAACAGACCCGGGAGAAAGCTGCGTCTCTGGCCGACAAATGGGGAAACTGAGGCCCATGCCCTGGGGCCCTCAGAGTGGCCGAGCTGGCATCCACATCTCCATACCCCTCCCTCCATACCAGGCTGCCAGCCACGCTTTCATGCTACTCGTGCTGTGTCGTCACCCCGCTGCCCCCAGTGTGTGGAGATGTGCAGGAGACAGCCCTCCCGCAGCTGGCGGTGCCATCTGCCAGCCTCTCTCTGCAGCGGCGGCCAGCTCCCCGCAGCCACCTCCGTCCAGAGCCCATTTGTCCAGGGCCTCTGGCCTCACGCAGAGGCTGCTGGGTAAAGACACGGACAGTTGCCTTTCTATCAGAAACCCCCTTTCTGTCCACCCTCACTCTGACCCTGAGCCGGCTTCCCCCTGTCCTGTGCGAAAGCTTGCAGCCCTGCAGCCAGCCAGCTGATTCCGAGTCCTCACTCATCACTCACTGGAGAACTGCCGCCTCCTCAGCTGCTCGCCCCGAGCTCCCCCTAAGGCGGCAGCCACCCCCCTCCCAGCCCACTGCTTTCTCCACAACTTCTCACACTGCTCATCTCGCATTCTTCACCTGGCATCGGGGCTGTAGTCCCAGTGTCAGCTGGCACAGAGAAGGGTGAAGAAGGGCGGGAGGGACCAGGATAACCAGTGGGGCCTTTCTTGGCACATTTTAACTCAAGATGGAGGGAGCTTCCTAATGTGTTCCAAAGGTAATGAGGCAGGAGAAGCTGCATTACCTAGCTCCTGGCACCAGCATGCCTCCTACGGTCGAACAGTCTTTATTAGGAAAGATACTTATTGGGAAAGCCACCTCTGTCCCTCACGCGGGTCAGTGTGTCCCCTGTGGCCAGGGCGTCTGGGGGAGGTGTGGTCTGGGAAGGCTTCCCTGAGGAGGTGGCATTGAGGGCTACAATCTGGAGTAAAAAGCGGTGACAGCCAGACAAGGTGGGATGGAGTGGGGGGGCAGGGCACTATGAGGGAATGCCTGAGGCACATGGGGCCACATCTGAAGAACAGAGCGAGAGACGTGGCTAGGCAATGGGAGGTCACCATCGGAGTCGGCCTTCTTCTCTTCTCTTCTCCATGCCCCCGTCATGTATACTGCTAACCTCACTACTGCCAACAGCCAGGCACATCTGCTTTGCTGGAGCCCCCTCTACACCAAGCATTTTATATGTACGATCCCATTTCAGCCACAGTCCTATGAGGATAAGGTACGAGGATTTGTGTCCATTTTACAGATGAGGAAGCTGAGGCACGGGGAGGGGAGGGCCACACAGCTAGTAAATGCAGAACCGGGATTCAAAACCCAGGGCCTGAAGATCTCTGGATGGAAAACGTCTTTTTCCAGCCCAGGCCTCCATTGGCTTTCCAGCTGACAAGGTTTCATTTCCATGAACCACTGGGAGGTCCAGCTGGTGTGACTGAAGGCCCTCAGGTGAGTATGGAGCCCAAGGAAGGGATAGGACGCCCAGACAACTGTGGGAGCTAGTGGGGTGCAGAGCTGCCTGGGTGGAGAAGCGGGGGTTGGCGGCTTGACTGCTACAGTGAGCACAGGGGCTCTGGGAGGAATGAGGGCCCGCACTTGGATTGGAAATAAGCCCACCTGGGGCCACCCCGCCCAACCTCACTACATCTCTCTCGGGGGGTTGTTAATGGACGGTCTGGAGATCCCTCCTTTCCTGGTGAAAGCCGTCCCTACTTCAGCTTCTTTTTCTGGGAGGCAGAGAGAGAAGTGGCCAAGTCACAAACACCAGCACTGTGTTCACAGGAAGCAAACCGTCTCCTGGGTTTCTAGACTCTTCCTTTTCTCTGAGTGGTGCTGGGCGAGGGGACAGGAGGTGCTGGGGGTGGGAGGAGCAGGAATCCTTTATAAAAGCCAACATTTAAAATCTATTTTCTTGCCTTAGCCAGTTTAACTCATTGGATAGAGCATTGCCCATGGACTGAAGGGTCCCGGGTTCGATTGCCTACCTCAGTTGTAGGTTTGGTCCCCAGCCCTGGTTGGGGCGTGTGCAGGAGGCAACCAATCAATGTGTCTCTCTCACATCAATGTTTCTCTCTGTGTCTCTTCCCCTCCCTTCCACGCTCTCTAAAAATCAATGGAAAAATATCTTTGGGTGAAGATTAACAAAATAAATAAAAATAAGTAAAATCAAATCTATTTTCTTTCTTCTGAAATTTTCAGTCCTCAGGCCAAGAGGAATTGCTTCCTTAATTATATTCAACTTCTGGCATCATATTGGCTGAGGTTTGGGCGATGCTGAACTCAGCAAAATGACAAGCACAGTGCGTACATCTGTGTATGCACGCGTGTGCGTTATGTATATGTATGCATGTATTAAATTTCTCTCCCCTCCCACTTTCATTTCTTCATTTAGCAGGAAATAAAAGGACCAGTGGGCTGGAGCTCAAATCCTTCCTAAGCAGAGGCAAATCTGGGTGTCACAGTTTCCAGAAAGGGAACACAATCTCCGTATGGGGTGTAATTACATCTTAGCTTTCTGCAGAAGAATAGTTTATGGCTTAAATGCTATTAATTGTAAGCCGTTTTGTTCCACGGGAACTTGTTCATTGATAACTATCCAATTAGGGTTATTTTGCAATTAGTCTATTCACACTAAATTTATTGCAAAAGGGGAGGCTGTGGTGCAGCAAATTAAAGCATTGCCGGGGCTGGGTGTGCAATGGCTCTTAAATGCCAATCTTATTAACAGTCCCGGAGGCTGTGCCACCTTGGCTGATGCAGCAAAGGCCACAGGGAACCCCCAGCAAATTCACACTGAAAAACCACACTAGGGGTGATCATATGACCAGGAGAAGCATGGGAACCCTTGGCCTCCGCTGGGGACATCCCCCGTTTCTCCCCATTAGTGCCCTCTCTTCTTCTTGCAACTAACTGATGACAGAGAGATACATTCTGCAGGCTATAGGACATCCCTGAGATTTGGCAATCTGAGCTACAGTGGAAGCTTTAGCCTCCAGAAGAGGGAGAGGCTCTGGAAAAGGATGCACACTCTCAAACCTGAGTTCTAAGCCCAGCTCTGCCATCCACTAGCTGTGCTCCTCTGGCCAAGTGTTCAACCTCTCTAAGCCTCAGTTTCTTCATCAACAAAATGGGTTGATAACATATCTACCCCATAGCCAGTGGTTCTCAACCTTCTGGCCCTTTAAATACAGTTCCTCATGTTGTGACCCAACCATAAAATTATTTTCGTTGCTACTTCATAACTGTCATGTTGCTACTGTTATGAATCATAATGTAAATATCTGATATGCAGGATGGTCTTAGGCGACCCCTGTGAAAGGGTCGTTCGACCGCCAAAGGGGTCGCGACCCACAGGTTGAGAACCGCTGCCATAGGCAAATGTGAGGATTCATTGCAATATAAGGTGAGAACAGTGTCCGATCTACTAGTACAGTAGTACCCCCTTATCCAAGACCCCCAGTGGATGCCTGAAACTGCAGAGTACTGAACCCTATATATGCTATGCTCTTTCCTATACATACATACATACTTATGGTAAAGTTTAATTTATGAATTAGGCACAGTAAGAGATTAGCAACAACAACAATAAAATAGAACAATTATAACAATGTAATCAAGGTTATGTGAATGTGGTATTATTAAGTAAAATAAGAATAACTTGGACAAAGCGATACCAGGACAGTAGCTCTGATAACCCAGATGGCCACTGAGAGACTAATGGGTGGGAACATATACAGTGAGGACGTGCTGCACGGAGCGGTGACTCACGTCCTGGGTGGGATGTATGGGGCCAGCGTGAGATTTCATCATGCTACTCAGAACGGCGCACAATTTAAAACTCACGAATTTCTGGAATTTTCCATTATTTCCAATATTTTCAGACCTTGGTTGACTGCAGGTAACTGAAACCTCGGAAAGCGAAAACACGGAAAACTAAGAAAATACATACGAACTTGAGTAAAATGTTGGAGTTGTCCCCACTGCACCTCACCCCGGGGGCCACCTGGAGAGCTGGCCATGTGTCCTTCTAGGCCTCTCTGTGCCCTTGGCACACGGGGCTGCTCCCAACCTGATCCCAATCCTTCATTCTGGGACCAGCAGTAAATAGAGAGGCTCCCGTCTGAAAAGAGGAGGCCTGGATTCTAGCTCAAGTTCAGCCTCTGGTTCAGTGGGTGACTCTGGATAAGCCTCCTTCCCTCCATGGGCCTCGCATTGCCGTCTGTCCAGTGAATAAACGGCATTGAGCTTTCTCTAGCCTGCTGTTCCCTGGGAGCCATTCTCACCACGCATCTCCCTTCTGCATCAGGAGAGATGCAGGGGCACAGTAGCTGCTCAGAAGAGGGAGGCCCCTTGGCAAAGTCTTCCTTGCCTGGCCTCTAGGCCCACCACTGCCAGGGGGACCGAGAGCCCCCGCCTCCCCACCCCGCCGCCTGGATCAGCTCTGCGGCTGCTTTCCTGACGCTCTGACTTCTGTCCCAACACAGCGCCTCTGTTAGAGCTCTGACCTCTCACAGCAAGAGCTCTGGTTCATCACTGGTCACCAGCACACACACAGAAGAGTGTTCAGCTCAGGGCAGGGGAGAGAGAGAGACAGGGAGGGGGAAGGAGGAACAGGAAATGAGGAAGAAAGAAAATAGGAAGAAAACGAGGAAAATTTAGGAAGGAGGGAGGGGTGGAAGGAAGGAAGGAATTTTAGATGGAGGAAAATGGGAAGGTTGATTTTCAGAGCCTCCAAAGTCAATGCAACCAATTAGAAACCGTTCGGATCATATTCAGTTACAATAATATCCGTGTCAATTTTAATCCCGATATTCTGCTGAGACAGAAAACCAACTCTGTCGGCATCGTCACCTCACCTTCTGCAGCTGCCACGTGAGCCTGACGTCACTGTATTTCCTCCTTTGCCATAAAGGCACCTGGTTAAAGCTATAACAACAGGTAACTTGATTCCGAAATACTTTTCCGTGGGAAACTTCAGAATTCAGGGGGTACCAAAGAAGTCAGGTCTTGTGACCTGATTTGGGGTTTGAAAACCAGGGTCTCAGCAGGTCTGAGAATGTGAGCAGAAGGGGGCTGGGAAGGAGGGAGAGTTGGAGAGGAGGCGCCTCTCCCGGCCTCGGGGCCCGGAGCTTACCTTCCAGCGGGCAGAAGCGAGTCACCTTCTCCGGCATCAGCAGCCCCAGCTTGTGGCGGCAGTAGGTCTCCCCGATCTCCTGGCGGCAGTGCTTGGACTTGGAGCGGGACAGGGCGGAGATGGCCTCCTTGCCCGAGATGTCGCACTTGGGGGGCTGGTCATACTTGATCTCGGGGGAGCTGCCCCCGCTTTTCCTGGCGTGGGGCTGCCGGGGGGCCTCCTTCCCACGGCTGCTGTTCCCTGCGGCTCTCTCGCCGGGCAGCAGCACCTCGTTGGCGTCTTTGCCCGGGATGGAGTGCCCCTTCCCCTTCTCCTGCTCCAGCTTCCTTTTCAAAAGCTCCTTCTGCCTGCTCAGGGGCTTCTTCGCCAGCTCAGGCTGGTGCTTCTGCTTCTGAGTCCTCGGGGCGAAGTTGCTGTTGTCCACATTCTCAAAATCTTTGGGGACCGAGTTCTCGTTGTTGCTGTCTGTCCGCACTTTCTCTTTGGGCCGGTGAGAAAAGTAGCCGTCCTGGAGGAGGTGGGAAAGAGACAGGGAAGAGAAACTTTACTGAGCGATCACGCTACGTAGGCTGGCCCTTGGAGAGAGGGGCACAGAGGTGCGGGAGTCTGCACCCTGGTTTCGGTCCCCGCCTTTGCCAAGAGCTTACCTTCAGGAAAGACTTTTCCCTCTGGACCTCAGTTTCCCCATCTGGAAACATGAGATGCTCCAACTAGAAAGGAAGGCTTCCGCCGGCCCTAAAGTGCTATGCCTGTGAGTCCCACGGCTTCTTATGAACCATACTCCCTTTCAAGGAAGTTTCCCGGACTGTCTCTGCCGCTGGATTAGGGCACTTTGTTCCAGCTTCCTGTTTAAATTCCAGCAGAGAGTGCCTTGATGGTTTATTTAAGGGCTGGCAATGCCATAATAAAGTTATAAAGGGAGAGAATATCAGTAGGATATTATATACATGCCACTGCCTTTAGGATGTATTCATAGAGCTATGCCCATAAGAGAAATAAGACAGCGCCAGCGTCGGTTCCGAAGGAGAGCCGTCCCTGGGTGTTTTGGAGAACGAATGGTCCTTGCAATGAATCCCAGCGGAGACGCAGACCTGTGACACGCTTGTGTTTGAGCTTTGGCTCTCCATGTCTCTACCTGGGGCAGAACTGATGAAGTCGCCTGGGGTTTCAAGAGAAGGGCCAGGAGTCATTCAGGAGACAATGCGCGGGGTGCATCTTTCCAGGAAAGCGGGCGCCCCATACTCAGCTCCTCCCCCGGGTCATCTCTAAAGCATGTCGCTCCTGTGGACACCCACTGCCAAGGCCTTGACCTGAAAGAGTACCCACGGTCCTAAAGCGAGCCCTCCGGGAGACCTCGGAAGCCACAGGGAACACTAATTGGTTCCACAAATCTACGCCGTTGCTGCAGAAATGCATTGAACGCGTTGCTGTAGAAACTCTGAGGGAAGACTTCCCCGCGAGTTTTCCTAAATGCGCCTCCAACGGGCTCCCGAGGGTGGGAATGGTCGGGATGGACAGTGGAAGCAGCGCTGGAGCCCGGGAGGCTGAAACTCGGCGCGCCTCCTCCTCTGGCAGGTTGCAAAACTACTCAGCGGGCCAATTCCCACCTGCCACTTGTTTTTGTAAATAAACTTTTATTGAAACGTGGGGATGCCTGTTCATTTATGTATTATCTAGGGCTGCCACAACAGCAGAGGTGAGCAGTTGCAATAGAGACTGTCTGGCCTGCAAAGCCTAAAATACTTCTATCTGGCCCTTTAAGAAAGAGTGGCAGACCAGTGATGAACCCTGGCTGGTGTGGCTCAGGTGGTTGGGCACCATTCAGTGCAGCGAGGGGTTGCCAGTTCCATTCCTGGTCCAGGCACATGCCCAGGGTTGTGGCCTTGATCCCCAGTGGGGGGCTTGCAAGAGGCAGCTGATTGATGTTTCATTCTCACACTGTTTCTCTCTCTCTCCATTCCTCTCTCTAAAAAGCAATTTAAAAATCTATTTTAAAAAAAGAAGAAATAAGTGCAGACTCCAGCTCTCCAGGAGTGTGAGTTTAGAAGGCCCCCTCCCGGGGCTTGGTGTGGTTGGCTGTGCCCCCACTGCCCCGTTTGGCTCAGCAGTGCTCTGGAGAAGCAGCCACATTGTGGCTGCCCCTTTTTGTTTGCCCCGTGTCCCCTAGCATCAAGCACTGATTTCTCCAATCGGAGAGGCTGTAAGAATGACAGCTGATCCCGAGATCCCGCATGGCCATTCTGTAAGATGAATATTGTTATTTTCATTATACAGGTGAGGGAACTGAGCACCAGCTAACAAGTGATGTGCACAAGGTAACGTAGCAAACCACAGACCTCACGTCCTGGGCTACCCGTTCCATTACCCTGTCCTCTTAACCGCTGCAGCCTGGCTTTGTACCACAAGATCTGGCTCCCTTCCCATCTACTCCTACCCAGATAAGTGCATCTGGGATAAGCATGTCACCTGCAAGCAGCCATCAGGAGGCAGGGAATCACAGAAAGGGAGAAGACAGTAAATAGGGGCCACGAAGCACCAGGAGTTTGAGGCGCAGGAGCTGGGGGGCCACGGGGTAGGTAGAAGGAAATAAAGAGATGCCACGAAGGGAGAGCTGAGTCTGTATTGAGTCATGGAGGGGTGCTGATCACACACAGGAGCCGATGTTGTATCTTTGTTGGTGACGGGGACCTTCCAGTTCTGACACCTGGTTCAGGTCTTTTTTAATTCCCCACACAGACTTGCAAGAAACCCCCCTCAGTGAGGCTCCATGTCTGTTCTTGAACCCCACTCACTGATAGTCCTCTTTTCTCTTCTTTCTGCCCAGAGGTCCTTGAGGAACCCTAAGCAGCCCCTCAGATGCACTCCCTGAGCACTGACATGAGCCGGCACCACAAACTAAGTGAGTCACAGGTATGACTTACCGGATAGCAACAATTACCCCATGAGGAGGTGCGCTCCTCGTATGTAACAGAAAGAGGAGCCGATGTGTTCTTACAACGTTCTTGAGCACACAGCAGGCACCAGGCACCATGCCAAGTCCTTATATGTGATATCTCATTTGACCTTCAGAAATAACTTCCAAGAAGGTAATAGTATTCCCATCTTACAGGGAAGGGAAAACGCTTGGGGATGTTCAGTAACTTGCTCAAAGTCATCTGGAGGAGGAAGGGAACTTGCACCCGTCTGATTCTCAAACTTGCTATGGTACAGTGTCTCTTCGGTTTGGCTGAGAGGTAAATAAGGAGC
Source organism: Myotis lucifugus (assembly GCF_000147115.1). Lineage (NCBI taxonomy): Eukaryota > Metazoa > Chordata > Mammalia > Chiroptera > Vespertilionidae > Myotis > Myotis lucifugus. The sequence goes on along the minus strand of NW_005871372.1, from coordinate 439,240 downwards.
ATTGAGCCCCCACTTCTCTATGGGGAGGAGAGAGGGGTATCTTGCTGTTTGCTCATATAGCTTAGGTAGGGATGGAGTTGGAAGCAGGGGCAGGGATGGTATTCAATAAAGTGCTCGACAAATATTTCAGTCCTCTTCCTTCCAGGCACATGATAGGATTATATTTCCCATCCCCTGGAAATTAGGCACAGCCAAGCAACGTGCTATGACCAAGACAAGTGACAGAAGCCAGGGCACGATTTGCCACATCCCCTTTCCCCCATGGCATCCAGCCACACTCCTGATAGTGAAATTCCTGTATCCCCGAGTGAGGCCAGTATGGAGAAGAGACTCTCCCTCGGCCCTAGGGGCAGAAATAAATCTCTGTCAATTTCTGTCACTGAGATTTGGGGATCTTCGTTAATGCAGCACGATCTAGCTCATCCTGATTAATACAGGAGCCAACCTGATCTGCTTTCTTCCTTCCAGCTGTCCTCTGGTACAAAAGCCTTTTTTTCTGTCTCTAACAGACAGAAAATCAGTTCAATGATGCCCGCTGTCCAAGAATATGAATTTAAATTCTGTCCCCGAGCCCATTTGGGGTTTTTTTCCGAAGTTAACGAGAGGGCAGAGAGTACGCAGAAGAGCCCCTGTCCTTACAGCCATCTGCACCCTCTCTCATCAGACACATCCTGAGTATTATTCTTGGGCTGTTCTCTTTCCTCATTAACTGAGGATTGCAATTTGGCCCCCTGAGCAGAAAACCTCTATAAACCACTGATTTCAAAAGCTCACGTGTGTGAGCACTTCCTGGCAGAACCTCAGCTAAACCAGGCACAGGAAACACTGCCATAGATGAAGCTCATCTGACCATCTGAGAACAGCCGATGCCTCTGGCTAATTTCTGATACCAGGACCAGGCGTGGCCATCAGTTCTAACACGACTCCTAATGTATACACGTTGTCTACTCAGAGAGGCCCCACGATGGGGGTGATTGCCTCCGTGCGGCCCCGTGGCCTTCCGCTGGCCCCAGACGCCACTCAGCTGCCGCAGGAAGCCTGAAGGTCCCAGTGTGCGGGAAGGGAAATATTTAGTCTTTTGGAATGGAGAGCTCACAGACATCAGTCAGCTTCCAGAAAAGTCGGAGAGAGGCACAGTCAGGGAGCATCAGGCATCATCCGGAGGCCTGACACCACCTGTCACCCTGAGTCGGTACTGTTTTCTCTAGTAGCCGATTTCTCCTGCCCCTTCCCCCTCTTCCTGTTTTAAATTTCATTGTGTGAAGAACACTTAACACATTTACCTTCAACACATGTTTAAGAGCACAGGACGATATACTGCTACCTGTAGGCACGACGCGGTACAGAAGACCTCTGGAATGTGCTCATCTTGTATAACTAAGAAATTGTGATCAGTATCTCCCCACTTCGCTCCTCGCCAGCCCCCAGAAACCACCATTCTACTTTCTGCTTCGATGAATTTGACTATTTCAGATTCCTCACCTAAGTGGTACTGTGCAGTATGTGTCCTGCTAGGACTGGCTTATGTCACTCAGCACAAGGTTCCTCCATGTTCTCATAAAGGGCTGGACTTCCTTTTCTTAAAGGTTGATTAAGATCCCATTGTATGGATATACCAGCCTTTCTTTATCCATCCACCCCTCTGTGAACATGAGATGTCACACCTCACCTTCCCCCTAACTCTTTACCTGCCCAGGGGAGGGCTCAGCTCTCCTCTCCTTTCCCTGGAGACCAGAGATTTCTAAATCCAAACCCAGGCTCCTCTCCTATAAAACCAACCCTGAGAGCTTTCTAGGCAAATATGTGCAGGATAATCATCGCATCCCCAGCATCCATGGACCTCATACCCTGGCCCTTCACACACCCTGTGTCCCCCATCCTCTCCAAAAGGATTAAGCAGGCAGCATTCGTCCTAATTAAGGGGAGAAAAAGAAGGCACATCGGGGTTAGACAACTGGACCAAGGCCACACTGCTGGGAATGAAGTGACTCCAGCTCATGCCTCAGTTTCTTCATGTGGAAAATGGTGAGGATGAATGTACATAAAGCTTCCCAAACGTGCCCACCACCCAGGGAGAAGGAGGAATGTGCAGAGAACCCAGGTCAGGTTGGCTACTCATGACTTCGGGGCCTCAACCATCACACCCGAGGGTCTCTGCCTGGAGGACAGACTGGTTATTAGTTCTTCATTATGATCAACTAGCTGAGTCCTCTTTGTGTTTAACTGATCCCACACACTCACCTTGGGTTGTTTATGCAAATGCAACCCTTTGACTTCTTTTATTTTAATGCACTTATTACAATGATTGCACATTCAAGTGGTTGCGTGAGAGCTTCAGAACTCTAATTGCTCTGCGGTTGCCTCCCCACTAAGCTGCTGCTCAAATCCATTTTTATTCTGAAGAAATAATTAAATGCAATGATGTCCTCCATTCCCATTCAACCTTGGGCATGTTTAGATCCAATTTCAATCAGGTAGAAATATGCTAAACACACATGGCTCCGAGAGGCAAGTGACGTGACCTGGGCTGCTGTTCGAGAGACGTCTGGTCTGTTTCTGTCCTTCCCTGGTTCTGTAACGTTTAGACTTCAGGATGGATCTCTACTCACTTAGTCAATGGAATCCCGGCCCCTGGGTCCTGTTTTGGAGGGTGGTGGCGAGTCACTATAATTTTTAAACTATCGTCTCATTGATTAACCTTTAGTCTTATTTTTGTGTAGAAAGAACCCTGGACAGCGAAGGACAAGACCTGCGTTCTTGTCTTGTTTTAAGCAACTGTCCAACTTTCTCTTCTGCACAGTGACAGGTCATGTGTGTCATTAGACAGCCTCTGAGTTAGTCATTAATCAACATGATCTAGTAACGAAGTTCTGCCATTTCAGCTCTCTGAGGAGTCATGTGATGGACCGGAAGAGGCCAGGCACCGAGGAGTAGGTGGACACCCCAAGGGCGTCAGGTCTTCTCCCTGCTTCATCCTTGGATCATTACCTCTGGCAGCTCCTGAACCTGGAACAGATCATTTCATCTCTCTGTGCCTCCATTTCCTCATCCGTCACCCAGGTCTGAGGCTGAAACCTCCTTCCAGGGACAGATAGAATCTATAAAGCACAGAACACGGTGCTTGACACACAAGGTGCTTCCGGAACATGCATCTATTAGAAAGCACAGGTGCAGCGCTTCAAGGTCCAAGCTCTGTCCCAAGCTGTCTGCGCATGCTTACTCATTTGACCCTCATGATGACCCTATGAAGGAGATGCTATATGTTTCTCCTCATTTTTCAGATGGGAGCACTGAGGTTCAGGACAGTTAAGATCTAGGAAGTGGAAGAGTCAGGATTTGAACCTAGACGGTCAGGATCCAGAGGCCATGCCTGCCAGCACCACAATGCCTCTTACCCGCTATTAGGAATATGCATGGCGCCAAAAGGAATCCCTGGCCAGTTTCGCTGTTCAGACGTGAGGACGCCTGCCCCACCACTTGCTCATCACGACCAGTTACGGCATCCTTTTGTGCCGTGAGGGCACAAAGCCAGCTCAGTAGCTGTTTGCTATTGAACTCAGTGTCTGAGCTTCATTCCAATCACCAAGGTGACCAAGACCATTGGGAAGGACACTGGGGGAGAAGCCCGCACCTGCTTCCAAAAAGACCTCCGTGCCAGGGTAGACGGATGGTGGAGGAGCAGTGTGCATGGCTGCACCCAATTAGGACATGCAATTACCCAGGCTGCCAATGCAAATAGACCTAATAGAGGCCCCTCGCCCGGCTCATTTGCATGCACAAAACGTGGCTGGGCTGGCCAGCACTTTGAAACCCATGGGCCGCACTGGGCACAAACAGTCCCTGGTTTAACAAAACCCTAAATAATAATTCTGGTGCAATTTAGCAAATTTATTTATGTTAACACGAAGCACGGCATGGGGTGAGGAGAGGGAAGCTGGGTGGATGGAGCTGGCTGGGAAGCCAGTCTCCGCCCCTTACCCTGAGACACAGGGAAAGCAGCTTACCTCTTAGAGACTCAGTGTTCTCATTCACAAAAAAGGGAGTAAGAAGACCTATTCTGCAAAGGGGAGGCAGATATGAACTTGTATTTAATTGTTTTGATAAAAGGACGTTTAGCGTGAGGCTTGGTAATACTCAGCACTCAACCGGCATCACTAGCTAGCGCCTGGTCACTGAAGAGCAGACCTACCTCTGTGGGAAAGGCAGGGTGGTGAGGTGCAGTGCGCACAAATCCCACCTCCGCCACTTTGCTAAGCGTGTGGCCCTGGGTACAGTACCTGACTCTGTGAGCTTCCATTTACTTCTCTGCAAAACAGGCATAATACTCGCAACTACATGATGGGGCTTTTATGAGAGTTTAAAGTGTTAATACGGGTAGGGCACTTAGCATAATGCCTCCCGTTCAATAAACTTTAGCTGTAATTTATTACAACAGAATGCTTGCCATGATGAGCCAATGTGTGGTTCTCAACGTGTAGCCTGGGGCCCCTTGGGGGTCCCTAAGAGCCTTGCTGAGGACCTTTAAGGTCAAACTATTTTCACCATAATATGAAGCTGTTATTTTCCTTTTCCCCCTCATCCTCTGACAAGCACACAGTAGAGTCTTCTGGAGGCTGCATGACGTGTGAAATCACAACACAGTGAAAGCAGGAGCAAAGGTAAGAATCTAGCTGTCTTTATTTTTTTAATCTCTGCTCTTTGGAGCTACAATCAGCTCCTCAGGGCTAAGCTAGGATCTTTGAAGCTAGGCTCGACTTTTCATGAATAGGTTTGGCTCCTTGGGGCTTGGCTCCGCCCTTCAGGGCTCGGCTCAGCTCTTTGGGGTTAGCTCGGCTTTTGGGGGCTTTTTGGGGCCTACACTTAACTCTTCTAGGCAAAAAGTGGAGCGTACCTCTTTACTCCTACATCTAGCTGTCTTTTATTAAGGCAGATATTACAAAGATTTGCAAAAAGGTAGAACAATATCTCTTTTGTTTTTGTTGTAAAAAATATTTGCATTTTTCATAAAATCTTTACTTATATAGACCTATCAGTTATTATTGTTATTTTAAGCAAATTAATAAACATTTTAAGGATGCTTTAGTTTAAATTTAAATAAATGGAAATAATTGATAGATGTAACCTCCATAAACAAAAACTCTTTGGGGGTCCACGACAACATCTGAAAGGATAGGGGGCCCTGAGACTAACACCTTTGAGAACTGCTGACATAATACATGATCAATATCTAGTCATTAATGAAGTAAGAAGTTTAGAACCTTTTTCACTATATGCCAAGCCTGTGGATATTTTTTTAAAAAGTTTTAATTTATTTTAGAGTGAGAAGAAGGGAGAAGGGGAGAGAGAGAGAGAGAGACATTGATGTGAGAGAGCAACATCAATCAGTTGCCTCCCATACGTACCCCACAGGGACCACACCCACAACCCGGGCATGTGACCTGACTGGGAATAGAACTGGCAACCTTTCGGTGCACAGGGTGATGCTCAACTAACTCAGCCACACTGGCCAAGGCTAGCCTATGGATTTACATTTCACTTTTATCATGGTGTATTATACATACAATAATACACACAGGATGGAATCTAGGTCAAGGGGAAAACGAGTGCTGATAGACACTTATAGAGAGAGAGGCAGCCGGGACCCCAAACCCTGAAGTCCCGAACCATCTGCAGGGAGGGAGAGTGACCATCTGACCAAGACTTGCCCCTTGACCAAACTCTAGCCAGGCCCATCTGAGCTGCTTCTTGGCTAAGCTTCAACCTTGGCCTCTACAGACAGAGCAAATACTAACAGTTTCTGACGGCTCAGTCCCACGTGTAGTGTCTGCCTGAGAAAACTCAAGGCTGCCAAAAAGTTTCCTTTGTTTCAGCCAAACCCTAGATAAGGCTCCTGTGCCCCCGAGTCTGTGGGAGGGAGGTGCCTAACTTGGATGAGCACCAGCTAGCAAACCCAGATAGGTTTCACTGGGACAGACCCCCTCTTCCTGGTTTTTTTTTGGTCATTTTCCCCTTCCCTGACTCCACTGCGCCCCCACTCACCCCCTCCCAAGTCCCTCATGTTCCCTTCAAAACGCCCGTCACCTCTGTACAAATCTCAGTGGAGCTCACGCTGGACTCTTTTCTCCACTGCAACAGTATTTTACTCATGAAAACCTGTCCTTACAGCTTTGTTTATCTCTGATGTTGCCCACAGCCCCGGGGCCTGGACCTCAGCCCCCAAACGCCGCGACCTTGAGGCCTAAGCACAGAAGTCCAGTGGAATTGTGCCCAGAGCCTGACACAGGCCTCGACCACGTGCTCCTTCCAGGTCCACTGGGCGACATGGTAGCAATAGTTACAATAACAGCCCAGTCTGCTGCAGTAACAATGCTTTTTGGACACCTCCAAGGACAGTTTCTCAACTATGACACTACTGGCATTTTGAGTGGCTAACCTTTTGTTGTGGGGCTTCCCTGTGCATTTCGGGGTGTCTAGCAGCCTCTGTGACCTCTACCCACTAGATGTAACAGCCCCATGACAACCAAAAATGTCCCTAGACACTGCCAAATTCTCCTGGGTGGCAAAACTCAGCCCTGGTAGAGCCCCACAGCTCTAGGGGGAAGGACTCTGAGATCAATGTGCTAGACTCAGCTCTTCAAACCCTGTTCCCACCCAGAACAACAGGCCCTAGTGACCAGCCAGGGTGGTCAGAACAGGTGGGCTGGGCTGGGAACGAAGGAGATGACCAGAGAAAGGGGCCGAGTTAACCCAGGAACTGTGTTCTGGAGGGGAGAGGGATGGGGAGCTGGCAGTGACCCGGGAGCAGCAGTGACTGCATGGGGAAAACGGGAGAAGGGTTAAGGGTCGACCTGAGCAGGGGAGGAGCATCCATTTGGGCAGTGGACAGCCTCTAAGCTGATGGCACATCCCTTAACTCAAACCAGAGGTCACACTGGGGGCCAATGGCTCCATCAAGTGCACAGATGTTTGGTTTCCTCTGTAGAGTGTTTTCATTGGGTTGGTTTTTAATGAGAGGCAACATTTCAATACCTGGAGATTTCATCTAAAAATCAGGATTTCTGCCCTCTCTTGCAACATCAGGGGAGCTGACGACACTGGGCCGGGTTTCAGTGGTTCTCAACCTTCCTAATGCCGGGACCCTTTAATACAGTTCCTCATGTTGTGGTGACCCCCAACTATAAAATTATTTTCGTTGCTACTTCATAACTGTAATTTTGCTACTGTTATGAATCGTAATGTAAATATCTGATATGCTATATGTGTTTTCCGATGGTTGCGACCCACAGGTTGAGAACCGCTGCCATATGTGATGACTGTCTGGGCAGAGCTGTGGCCCGGTGGTCTAGAAGGGGCATCTGCTCTGTAGATCATAACAGCTCCCTTCCAGCCCAGCTCCCTGCTCTCTTAGCCACCTATGCACTGGGAACTGAGCGACCAACTGCTCAAAACCAAGGACCCAGGATCTCCAGGTAACTATCTCCTGAGCCTTGCTTCAAAGATCTCAAAACCAGCCCAGCTGGAGTGGCTCAGTGGTTGAGTGTCAACCTATGAACCAGGAGGTCATGGTCCAATGCCGGGTCAGGGCATATAGCTGGGTTGCGGGCTCGATCCCTAGTGTGGGGCATGCAGGAGGCAGCTGATCAATGTTTCTCTCTCATCATTGATGTTTCTATTTCTCTCTCCTTCCTCTCTCTGAAATCAATAAAAATATATTTTAAAAAAATCTCAGAATCCTTAACAAATCCTTTCATTCCAGGGGCTTTGATAGAAGTGAGACTGACCCTCATGGGGTGTTCTGAAAACATGTGTTGGCATTTACGGTTGCCACAACGACAGGGGGATGTCCCTGGCAGTCAGTGTGTGGGAACACCAGCGCCCTAGCAGAGCGTGGGAACACGCATTGCTGAGCATTGAGAACTGTCCTGCGTCCTACAGGACAGCCGAAGGTCTCCAGATCTCAATTGGCTGCACAGCTCCTATTTAATCACTGGGGCCAGGAACCTAACTCACATTTACATATAACACGGAGTACTTGGGAATGATTTCAGCTTAGCTGACTTTTCTAGCAAAGTCATTACCATTTAATGCGAGGGGAGATTTTACATCATTCAGAGTTCTACTCTGATTTCAAAAAATGACATGATCAACGTCCACACAAGCGGTGGTTGTCAGTCACCAGTAAACACGCCTGTTACCCACCTGCATTTGTAGCTACTGAATTCCCTGTGTTGTAACATACCTGACCTCTTCAGGTGACTTCCAGGCCTCCCTACAAAGTGAGGTCCCCCGGAGTCTGTTAGAAATGCAGGTCATGGGCCACATCTGGACCAAGTGAGGCAGAGTCTGCATTTTCACCAGATCCCCAGGCAATTCATTCGCATGTTAACGTCCGAGAAGCCCTAGTCTAGTGTTGTGCCTAATCATTTACAAAACACAGTATACATTGTTTTTATTATAATTTACTTTTCTATGTTCTTTATATAATGATTAGGGCAGTAGACTGGTCTGTTTTAGAGTTGTGAGTGCAAGTAGGTGATAAGTATGGGTTTCATCTCAGGATAGTTACAAGGACTATTCTTCAAGAGCTGTTGCGGTAAGAAGGGGCTGGGTCTGATAGGGTCGAGAAGCACGGGTTGCTTCATTCTATAAACTACAGTGCCTACTCCCTACCAGACACAGCAGAGGGAGAGGACAGAAAGGTGAATTAAGACCCGCCTCCTGCTGTTGGTGGAGTTCAGACACAGAAGAGGGAAGTGGGTTAAATGTACATCATTCATGTCAGTGCAGGACCACAAGTGAAAAGCGGGAGCCAGGGTGGGTGTGTGCCATGGTTTCATCAAGAATTGGAAGCTGGCCGGGGGGGTCCAGTGAAAGCGGAGGAGGCTTTCACAGAGAAAGCAGTGTTCCTGCCTAATCCTGATGAGAAAGAGTATGTCATGAGGCAAAGAAAGCAAGGGCAGGAGAGACCAGCAAAAACCAAACTTGGAAATAACAACTATCATAGCTAATAATTATTGAATATTTATTCTATAACTTGTCAAACACCTGACACAGATCTTTTTTTTTTTTTTTTAAAATCTGAGAACAATGTGTTAGTCAATGGAGGGAATCTTTTCACAACGTTGACGTATATTAAATCTTCACATTGTACACTTTAAACATCTTACCATTTTATTTGTCAATTATACCTCAATAAAGCTGGGGGGAGAAGAGGAGGGAAATCCCAGAACAACTCTATCCACATTTTACAGGTGAAACTATGGAGGCACAGAGAGGTTAAGTATCATGCCCCAAGTTGCACAGCATGGTTATAAAACCTACACACTCCTCTCATGGGCTGTTAACAACTAGCCTTTTGCTATCGTCAATAAATCAGCAAACAACAAGGGTTGGCAAGAATGTGGAGAAAAGGGAACCCTTGTGCACTGTTGGTTGGACTGTAAATTGGTGCAGCTACTATGAAAACCAGTATGGAGGTTCCTCCAAAAATTAAAAATAGAACCACCATATGACCCAGCAATTCCACTTCTGGGCATTTATTTGAAAAATTCAAAACACTAATTTGAAAAGATCTATGGACCCCTATGTTCATTGCAACATTATTTACAACTAGAGGCCTGGTGCATGAAATTCGTGCATGGGTGGGGTCTCTAGGCCTGGCTGGCAATCAGGGCCAATCAGGGCCAGGCCGATCAGGGCTGGGCCAGAGAGGAGGCGACGGTCGCCAGGCTGGGTGCGGAAGGAATGGACGCCAGATGGCGACGCTGCCATCGCCATCATCGGTGCCTTGCCACCGTGCGGTTCCCCACCTCCCCCCATCCTCCTTCCCTCGCCGCCACAAAGCCACCGCAGTGGGCGGGTGGTGGGCCGATTGGGGCCTGCTGGCCAGGGGGAGGGACTATGTGAGGTTCGCTAGCCGGGAGAGGTTGGCTGTGGGAGCTCACTGACCACCAGGGGGCAGCTCCTGCATTGAGCATCTGCCCCTTGGTGGTCAGTGCGCATCATAGCGACCGGTCGTTCTGGTCATTTAGGCTTTTATCCTATACTAGAGGCCCAGTGCACAAATTCATGCACCAGTGGGGTCCCTAGGCCTGGCCTGTGGGATCAGGCCAAAACTGGCTCTCTGACATCCCCTGAAGGGTCCCAGATTGTGAGAGGGCACAGGCCAGGCTGAGGGAGCCCACCGGTGCACGATCGGGGCTGGGGAGGGATGCAGGAGGTTGGCCAGCCGAGGAGGGACAACAGGAGGGCTCTAGGGCATGTCCAGCCCGTCTCGCTCAGTCCCGATTGGCTGGACCCCAGCAGCAAGCTAACCTACCAGTTGGAGCATCTGCCCCCTCGTGGTCAGTGCATGTCATAGCGAGCAGTTGAGTGGCCTTAGCATATCATTAACATATTACGGTTTGATTGGTTGAACCACAGATGACCAGACACTTAGCATATTAGGCTTTTATTATATAAAATAATAAAAGCCTAATATGCAAATCAACCAAATGGCGAAACTACCAGTCAGCAGGGGGGATGGAGGGATGTGGCTGGCGAGTGGGCGGTGCCAGCCAGCCAAGGTGGG
>NW_005871372.1:413910-428451 GCF_000147115.1 Myotis lucifugus | reverse complement strand
GGCACAGGCCGGGCTGAGGGACCCCCCCCCCCCAAGTGCATGAATTTTCGTGCACCAGGCCTCTACTATATATAGACAGCCAACATATGGCAGCAACCTAAGTATCCATTGATAGCTGAATAAACAAGATGTGGTACAGATATAGAATGGGACACTACTCAGCCACATAAAAGAATGAAATCTTACCATTTGTGACAACATGGATAGACCTAGAGAGTATTATGCCAAATGAAATAAGTTAGCAGAGAAAGACAAATGCCATATGATTTCACTATATGTGGAATCTAAACAACAAAATAAACGAACAAACAAAACACAAACAAACTCATGGATACAGAGAACAAGCTGATAGTCACCAGATGGGAGGGAGGTTGGGGGAATGGATGAACAAGTTGAAAGGGATTAAGAAGTACAAATTGCTAGTTATAAAAATAGTCACAGGGATGTAAAGTACAGGATAGGGAATACCGTCAATAACACTGTAATAACCATGTACGGTGCCAGATGGGTACTAGACTTATCCGGGTGGTCATCTCAAAAGGCATATAAATGTCTACTCACTATGCTGTGTCCCTGAAATTAACATAATATTGAATGTCAACTATAATTGAAAAATACATTTTAAAAAGAACAGCTAGCCTTTGTGGAGTGTCCCACGTGCTTCCAAAATGACCCCTAGGGGGCGACACCACCTCCACTGAAGACCCTGGAAGAAGGTGATCGCTGCCTGTGGCTGAAGTCTTTAAGGAAGAGGGAGGCAGAAGGTTCCTTAAATAATTTGGGTCCTTGGTGCAAAGGCCTCTTGCCTCGCTGCCTCTGTCTCTGTCACTCGAGACTAACCCCCAGCCTCAATCTGTTCTTTGCTGTGGTTATATTTTTCAACAACACCTTTGCTTCCCTTGCCTCCATTCCCTAGAAGCCCTCCTTGTTCTGGCTGTTGCCTTCTTAACATTCTCCCATCCAGGTCCTCAGGGGAAGGGGCCCTTAAGGAGAAAACCGGCCCCCCTGTTGATAAAGGACATCAGCTTTCAAACTCGTCCTTTGCTTCTGCGGGGTTGCCCCCCCGCCCTCCCCGCCCCCCCCCCCCCCGCCATTCACACACACCTGCCACAAGTGGGTAATGAATGACACACTTGTAAGCTCATTACAGCAGAGTCTCTAAAGAAATGTAAATGTCCAGAGAGCCAGTGACATAAATAAGGAAAGACACCTGTAAATAAATAAATATAAATGCATATACACACACACACAAGCTCAATTAATTTATATCATCTGAAAGCCAAAGCCATTTGGGGGGAGAGAGAGAGACAGGGAAAGGCAGCTAATATTGCCTTCTCTGTGACTTCAGAACTGAGCCTCCCAGCAGCTGCCAATAAATTATTTTTACTATGCAGAGGTACAAATGAATATGCTGCCGTCGCCCCCTAAATCTCCTTTATGAGCATGTGTTTGCCTTGGCCCACCCTGCCAGGGACAGGGGCTTCCCAGCAAGTTGTCATTGGCCCAGGTCCTGAAGGAGGCTGCTGTCTTGCAGGCCTACTGGCTGCAAACTGTGGGCACCTGATTGGCACTTCCCACTTACGTGTGAATTTGGCATGACTTAGAGATCAGGCATCTCTACTGGAGGGCCCTGGGGATTAAAGTGACAGCAACACCCATGCCCGGGCTGCTGGAAATCATGTCTGCATCCTGGACGGAGGGCTGTGCTGGCGTGCAGTTCATTAGACCCCGACATTCCCTAACAGGCTTCAGGATGGACATGGAAAACCTCTTCACAACCAACGTTTGCCTGGACTGCCCAAAGGAAAGCTCTGGTCACTCTCTCCAGGTGGAATATGTCCAATGTTCACCTCTCCAACTGTGCCGAGTGAGGGGGAGCAGTAATCACAGCTCCCGCGACACGCTGGACACTGGCGATGAGGGGGTCGCAAGTGCAAGCTCTGGAGTCACTCTTCTGGGTTTGAAATCTGGCTCTGCCACTCCCTAGCTGTGTGACCTTGCAAAGGTTCGTCAACCTCTCTGAGCGTTGGTTCCTTCCTATGTAAACGGGTATCTTGATATCTAAACCTCAGAGGGCTGATAAGAAGCTATGTCGACTTAACCAGTGTAAAAAGCACAATTTACAACACAGAGTGAAGCAGTCAGTAGAAGGTAAAGTGATCAACACTGTTTCATTGAAACTTCCATCGTAACCTTTCATGCATTCATTCACACATTTTACTGACTGCCAAGTATGTGCCAGTCGCTGTCTTAGGCAGGAGGGGCGTGTCTATGAATGAGAAAGACAGATGCCTGCTCTCACAGAGCTTGCATTTTAGCCCAATGAGATAAACAGCCAGACTACCAAAACTCGTTAAAAGGGTGTTACGGATGTGTTACGGATACAATGCGGAACATCTGCTAAATGCTTTTATCTACCCATTTTGAAGATGAGGAAACTGAGGCTCACAGAGGCTATCTAAGCAGGTTGAGGGGCCAGACCTATCCGGCCCCAGAGAGTTGAGAAAGTAGGAAGGGGAACTGGGGAGAGGCTGGGTGCCAGGGCGACAGGTGGTTTCTGCTTCCTCCTGTCCCTCCCCATCTGGAGAGTGACTCTCCTCCCCAAGGTCAAGGGCCGTCCAGGTTGGCTAGATGAATTGCTATTGGCCAAGTTCCTTATTGAGGGGCTGAGCAGTGGCGCCTCTCCTGGCGCGACCAGTTGCAGCCTGACTTCCTAAGTCTGGTTGGATTCAAAGACTCTCTCCTTTATCCTCAATCAAAGGGCCCATGAAATAAACCCAGCAGAAGGTGGTTCTGGGAGACCTGGTGGACCGCAGTTGTTCAGGCCACTAGATGGCTCTTTCTGGGAACTTCAGTGTGCAAGCTGCTAGCTGGACCAGGGTTCTGAAGACAGGCTGCTTTCCCTCTGAATGGGACACTTCTCTAAGAAGCTTTTCTGAGTCCTCAGTTTCTGGGGGCCCTCCAGACACCGGAGGAAAGAAAGGGCCACCTGCAGCCGGCTGCAGTGCCCAGTGGAACAGTGGTGGGAGGAGTGGAACAGGGGCAGGCACGAGAGCTGCAGCTTCTGGTCCCACCCCTGGCGGTGACTGCCCGGCTCCGCTGGAACTCTCTGGACCCCGCTGACCATCTGCAAACTGGGCATGTCGGGCCAGGGCAATACTTCTAACACTTTTCCCATTTATACCATTTAGACGTATATACTTCCACTGTGAGTAAAAAGGTTGATCCGTCATCGTTTCTAAAATCTGAACACACAAGAAATAGGAAACGATGGTATTCCAGCCCAACTAGATCAGGCTGCTTGCCTGAGACTGTGAGCTAGGACACACTCGCCTCGCTGTGGGAAGATGTGCAAGTGTCCGGTGGTAAAGGCGGACTAGACCAAGCTGGGCAGTGCTCCTTGTTGAGCTCAAAGAGATGAAAGGAGCGTGAAAAGGCACTCGCTCCCTCCTAGGGTGATTCCAGGTTACTTAATATCCATGGGACACCCCAAATCATCCTGGGAGTCACAGGGAGCCACACAGCCCTCTTGGTAAAACATGGGACACACTGGTCCCTCTGATTCCTTACCACATGGGTGCTCTAGGACTCTACAGGACCATGGGCCACACCTGAGACTACAGAGTAAGAAAGGGGAGTGAAACCCCCTAGTTCCTCCCAGGCTCCCACAGTACAGGGATGGGTCAGGAGGGCCCAGGACTGGCGATGCCCCCTCCTCCCTATTCAGGCTGTCTTCATGCCCTTCTGCCTCCCAAGAATGCTGATGGTAATATGTACTGTATACCAGGGTCTAAGATCTTGCATGGACTAGCTAACTTAAGCCTTATGGCAGCCCTAGGAGGCAGACGCTGTCAGCATTCTCATTTCATAGAGGAGGAAACGGAGGCACGGAGAGGTGAACTGACTTGCTTAAGACCTTCACCCCAACCTCCCACCCCCAGCCAGCAAGTAGCAATAGACTACAGCCCCCTCTCTAATGCCCGGGGTGGGAGGGCTGCCTGTCATCCTGTCCTAATCGTTCCCCAGATGTAGCTGCTTCAGGAAGCAAGGGGGGAAAGGAGGGAAAACATTTTTAGAAATTATTTCCGACAGGCAACCAGATACTAAAATAACAATATTTGGTTTGTCTTGCTAGCTGCAGGCAAAATCAGCTCAGGTGGGAGGAGGAGGCCGCTGGCTACATAAAGGCAAGGCTGGCCGGCCCTGATTTGGCCCCATTGTGTGGGGGCACCGGCATGTCCATCCCACCATGATGGCAGCTCTGCTTGGCACTTTCTAAGGAGTGGTGGGGAGAAGGGGCTGGGTCTTTAAGAGTGTACATGTGAAAGGGGGAGGAGCTTCCAGGAGGCTGCACGGCAAGGGATTTACCTGCAGGATATATTTCATCCTCACGATGATCCTTAGACGTAGGTACCACTCTTGCTAACCCCACTTAACAGACAAGGGAACCGAGGAACAGAAATGATAAGCCACCCGCCCAAGGCCGCACAGCTAGTCAGTAGTGCTGGGGAGTATGCGCTCCCGAGCCCACTGCCACCACACGTCATGCGTTGCGTGCATTTCCCCATGTTCCAAACACCTGAGGAGTGGCCGGTCCTGCATGAGTGGGTCAAAATGAACGGGCACAGCCTGCCCTTGCTTGGAAGGAGGAAGGAGCCGCCCTGGAAACTGACAGGCTGGCACGTATGGAGGCGAAGCCCAGCCAACGGGAGCAGATGGAGCCCAGGCGGCAGATGTTAATGCAGTGTGCTTTTTCCATATGCTTTTCCGTTTAGCTGTAATAAGTGAATTGTTCTTTAATATCTGTCAGGAGCTTAAACTCTGAAGGCGGGTGGCAGTCACAGTCACTCAGAAAGACACACAGGGAAGCTGCCTGGGCTGTCCCTTCACATCACAGAGGAAGGGCGCAGAGGGTAAAGGACACCAAGTACAGCGTGGTCCAGCCCTGCGCATGCACACACATGCACACACCTCTCTCTCTCTCTCTCTCTCTCTCTCTCTCTCTCTCTCTCCTGGCTTGCTCTGACAGCTAGATTCTCACCCGACATTCTAGAGCAGTGGTCGGCAAACTCATTAGTCAACAGAGCCAAATATCAACAGTACAACCATTGAAATTTCTTTTGAGAGCCAAATTTTTTACACTTAAACTATATAGGTAGGTACATTGTTATTAACTTAATTAGGGTACTCCTAAGGCTTAGGAAGAGCCACACTCAAGGGGCCGAAGAACCGCATGTGGCTCGCGAGCCGCAGTTTGCCGACCACAGTTCTAGAGCCTTTGAAAGCTCGTGTCAGCATCCTTCCTACTCAGCAATGAGAATTCAGTGGACTTCCAGATTTTGCCTTGGGAAAAAGAAAGAAGAAACACTCCAATTTGAAAACATGTAAAGGGCTCAAACCGCTTTGCTACTTAGTTCTTGCAAAGCAAAAATAGCTCATCTTCTTCCTGAAATGCAGCACGAACACTCTGGAACCCTGTCTTCTGGCCTGGACCCTCCCGCGTGTTATGTGCACACACAGCCCCATCACCACCATCACGTCGGGGCAGATTGGGTGTGGTGTCTGTAGACAGTGTTTTTCCATCAAAGCTTCCATTTGACAACCACTGACGCTCAGACAGAACTGCACCAACCTCCTGGGCTCTTTAAGGACCCAGCTTAGTGTTGACAGCACTAAGCCCCCCATGTGCTCCTAGGCCAGAGAAGGATCGGAGAGGGCAGTAGCCCAAGGTCACCGCTAGGGATTGGTAGGAATGGGGATCTGAACCAGGCTCATTTCAGCCCATCAATCAAGCCCATTCACTACCACACTTTCTTAAATGGGTGGACAGAGAGAGGGTTCTAGTGGGTGGGAGGGTTGGTAGGTAGGTAAATCAAGCATGTGAAACTCGCGGCCCGTGAGCCACATGCCTCGTTAATTTGGCCTGTGTTATCCTTTGAGTTTGACATGCTTGGTCTAGATCAGCGGTTCTCAACCTGTGGGTTGCGACCCCTTTGGTGGTGGAATGACTCTTTCACAGGGGTCGCCTAAGACCATCCTGCATATCAGACATTACGATTCATAACAGTAGCAACATTACAGTTATGAAGTAGCAACGAAAATAATTTGATGGTTAGGTCACAAATGAGGAACTGTATTTAAAGGGCCAGAAGGTTGAGAACCACTGGTCTAGATCAGGGGTCTTCAAACTACGGCCCGCGGGCCACATGAAAATACAAATATTGTATTTGTTCCCGTTTTGTTTTTTTTACTTCAAAATAAGATATGTGCAGTGTGCATAGGAATTTGTTCATAGTTTTTTTTTAAACTATAGTCCGGCTCTCCAACGGTCTGAGGGACAGTGAACTGGCCCCCTGTTTAAAAAGTTTGAAGACCCCTGGTCTAGATCATCAGGAAAGAGGGGGGCGATGGAAAGTCAGAGCTCTTCAGGGTCCTGATCGAATGGGGGACATGCCTATCAGCCTGCCAGCCAGCACAAGCTACCCTTTTCACAGGCTAGAACCCCAAGCCTCAACTTGCCACAGGTGCTTATTTCACAGCAAGTCCTTTAGCCCAGACTGACTGGTCATCTACCTGGGCCCTTGGTCATCATAGCACTAAAACCGGCTTATCAGCTAATATTTATGTGCTAACTGAATAAGCACCTGACATATATTAACTCATTTAGTCCCCACAGTGACCCCGTGGGTGGATATTATTATTATCATCCCAATTTTAAATAGAAATAAATTAAGGCAGCGGGAGTGTGCTAGCAAGTGGCAGAGCAGGATTTGAACTCATGTCATCTGCCCTCTTAACCACGAGGCCTCACCATTATTTACTGAGCCTTCACACTGCTCTAAGCATTTTAGAAATACCTTATGCTATAAAGAAACTGATGAAACCGGTGCTATTTTCATCTCTGGTTTACAGATGAAGAAACTGACGGTCAGAGAGGTCGAACAGTCCCACTGCCACTCAGTGCAAGCCACTGCTCGCTCACAGGCAGCTTTGTGAGGATTACAAAAACACGCCCCTTACTCTGGGCAACTGCAGCCCTGAGTCTGGGTGCTCATCTTAGTGACGAGGGAGGCCGACTTCAGCTCCTGCTTGCTCCCTCGTGCCGTGGGCATCCTGACAACTGTACCCAGAAGCACTTTATTCAGCAGCTAATAAGCAGCAGAACGGAGATTCCAACCCAGGTCTGACTTGAATCTTCCTTTTAATCACTTTTCGGTGCTCCATCACCCACCTCAGACATCACTCCCCTCTTTTTGTAACCCAGTTCTCAATTCAATCCCATCCCAGGTTGCTCAGAAAATGTCCAGTCCAGCATCCTTGAGTGGGCAAAAGCTCAGGAAAGGTGTGCTGGCCGGACAGAGCCTCCCAGAACAGCCCCCTCTATCCCCGGGGGCTGCTGACAAACTGGGCTCGCAGAAGGCAACTCCGCACTGTGAGTCAGCTGTAGAGTCCCTGCAGCGGGTACTGCGTGTGGCCCTAGCTCCCCACCCCGACCAGGAAGCCACTTTGCACAGTGACCTTCCCGATCCGCACTGTCAGGCTGCAATTTAGCCATTCTGAGGACTCTGCTTGAGGCTTCTCCCGCCAAGCGCTCGCCGCCCGGAGCACTCCTGGGCCCTGGGCTCCGTTCAGATGTCGCTTTGCATTAAGGGCCTGTGTGCTGGACTCTCAGAGAGGGAGGACCAGGAAACTCTGCTAAATGTCCCCCAGAGAGAAGTCAGATGAGGAAGGAGGGGAAGGGGCAGAGACCCAGGAAGATGGCAAGGGATCAGCAGAGAGAAGGGAGGGGGATGGAGACAGACAGACAGACACACTGGGCATCTGAAGAAGGAAAACAGATGCTAACCCAAGTTGATCTAGAGTAGAGAGACTGGTACTTCTAACCAGTAGCGGAAATAATCATCAACAAGCTTACATTTATCGATCACTTAGTAACATAGACTAAAACTGAGTGAGATTTAATATGCGCCGGGCACTAGATTAAGCCATGCCAGCTGACCGGTAACAGTCACCTGTCCCTTCCTCAGCATAAGCATGGTACCCTTCCCAGAGCAGGAAGGCCACACAATAAGCCAATCACCAGCAAAATCTGTGGAGTGCAGCCCCAGGCATGCAGCCTCATTCATGATAAGAGCAATAGCAGCGGCGATTTCTCACGAGCCCCCTACATGTCAGGTGAGCCCCCTACATGTCAGGTGTTGTGCATTTTTCTTTGGTTCCTATAGGGGTCTGTCCACTGAGTGCACTGATGGCTGCTGTAGCCACGCCCTTGGCAATCTCCTCCCATTGAGAGGTGGGTCTATTTTCTCACACCTTGCCTGCGGGCTGCCTGGAGCCTGCGTTTTCCAAAAGTGTGGTGGAGGTGGCCCTATTCCAGTTCTAAATTTGGCTCCGGGAAGCCTTGCACACACTCACTCTCCCTCAGAACCCGGTCACTGCCATGTGGAGAGGGCCAGGCTCATTTCCTGGGGGATGAGAGACCGCGTGGAGGAGAGTTCACATGTCCTGGCTGAGACAATCCTAGCAGCCTATAGCAAGCCGATCCCCAGACATGAGAGCCAGCCAAGATCACGGAGCCATTACTGAGATCAGAACTACCTAGCTGACTGAAAGACCCATAACAAATCACACAAAAAAACAGTTTTCACCACTGAGTTTTGGGGTGATTTACTAAATCATCCCAATGATACAATGAACATTATATAGACAAAGAAACAGCCCCAGATAAGACACATGAAGTCACTATCTAAGGTCACCCAGCTAATAAGTGGTGGGGCAGGGATTCTGCCCATTGTCAAGAGTTTTTATTCATGATGATCAAAACCACAGGTTAACCAACTATTTCTGTAAAGAGCCAGCTGATAAGTATTTTAGGCCATACAGTCTCTGTTGCAACTACTCAACTCTGCCATCTTAGAGTGAAAGCAATCATAAAACCTATGTAAATAAGTGGGTGTGGCTGTGTGCCAATAAAACTTTATTTACAAAACCAAGTGGAGGGCCAAATTTGGCCCATGAGCTGTAGATTGCTACCCCCTGCTTTAGATCACTTCCCTGCATCCTCACCACTGTGTCAGCCCTTCTTCCCTTTCCCTTCCCTGTTATTTCACTCTTTCCTTTCTCTCCCATTTCCATGTAAAACCCCTCAATTACCTCCCACCATTTTTATACTCTATGACATGTGACAACTAACTCTAAACTCCAAGGCTTTGTTTCCCCAGCGCGTGTGTGACTCTGCTCCCCAATTTCGCAAATCTCTGTCACTTTCAAAAATCAGTTTGACTGATATGTTTTCCCAATGTTAGGCTGATAGCTCTCTGGATTCCCCAGATATGGGAACTTTAAAAAGTCATGATTGTATTCTAAATCCAAGACCCAGCATCATCACTGTGACAGCTGGGAATGTAAATTACTGGTGTTCAGACATTTAAAAAAAAGTTTCGTTTCTGTAGCTACAAAATTTGACTTGCTCCTCCAAAAAGAGTCCTCCTCCTCTCCCCCACCCCACCCCAAAAATCCAGAGTGATGCAGAAGTAACTCTGAGAGCTGTTTCATCAACCCACACACCTGGTCTCTGGGGCAACCTCTCTCGAAGAGGCAGGAAAGGCATGTGATGAAGACTTCCTGCAGAGAGTAAAAATTGGGCCTGGAGCAAATAAAATCCCACTGATTTTCAGTTTTCAGGATGTATATCACCTCCTGAAAATAAAGTGTTAGAATAGTTTTCTGTTTTTCCATCTCTTTTTGGCCCTTTCCACGTCTTAGTTGCCCTACTTAGAACACAGAACCTTGTTTGCAATTAAAGTAGACTCTGAACTTGGCTAATTCCCGCCCCCCCCCCCGCCCCCACAATTGAAAGGAAAAAAGTAGACTTGAGAGTTTTGCAAAGGAGTTCATCCAATTGAGAAGCCAAGCCATGACTTGAAAGTTTCATCCAGGATAAGTCAGGGTTAGCATCAAACTTTCCGTAATTTTTAACAACCTTCTAAGTAAAAATAAAGCTGTCCATCTAGACTGGCTTGAAGTGTTAAAGCCTAAGCTAGGAACGCAGAAGAGTCCCATCTCATTTTTCATTCTGGTTAAATTTCATTTCCAAAAAGGGCTGGCTTTGGTCCCAGGACCTGGCATTGAGTGGCTGTTTCTGGAAGCTGCCGTTACCAGGAGGGCCAAGAGCACAGTGGAAGGAGAGGCCTTGCAGGACAGGGGCCCTGACTATGTGGAGCTACTAGTACACTCCATGTCCAGAACTCCCTGCTGTACTTGGTACACCCCGAATAGTGTGATCCACCCAACCAAGAGCCCAAAGCCTGCCATGTGAATGGGTCCCGATGACATGAGCCGGCTCTGTGCTGGAGGCAGCGTTAGCCGCTTCTCACGTAATTCTCTCGGTTATGCAGATGAAGAAACAAAGACCGAGGCCCAGGCTCCATAGCTAGTGAAGGGGAGAATTGAGATTCACAGCCAGTTCACCAGTTCCAGAGGCTTCTCTTAAGACAACATAACTGACTTGGTGAATGATCCCATTGGTGTGGGCAACCAGGTGACAAGGGCCTGGTGTTGATCAACATCCCTGGAACTTCCACTAAATCCTGACCATCCTCAGGCCACCTGGCAATTGTCTTGTTTTAAAAGGACGTTCATTTGATAAATAGCATGTGAGATATGGGATCTATGAGGTCAGCCACTGGGAATAATTCTTTCCCATTACATAGATGTGGAAACTGAGGCCCAGGAGGGGAAACAGCCTGCCTTGTCCCCAGCAGACAAGAACAAACCATAGGTCCTAGACTTCCAGCTCAAAGACAACAGTGGGGTGTGGATTCAGCTGGAGCAAACTGCACCCACTGTGTTTTACATGGCCTTTACACACTCCAAGGCCAGGAGTCCTGTGAGCCCTTTAAGCTGCGTTTTTCTAAAGCTTTCAAGGCCAAAATATGCTGCTGAGTGCCTCATATTTGGAATATGGGAAAAGGGGTGTAGGGGTGAAAGATGCTTAAGTAAGACATATACAGAGCTGAAAATTATATTATCGTAACTAGAGGCCTGGTACACGAAATTTGTGCCCGCGTAGGGTTCCTAGGCCTGGCAGGCAACCAGGGTCAATTGGGGCCTTCTGGCTGCCTAACCCTGACCCTGACCCTGACCCTGGGGCCTTCCTTCATTCCGCACCAGCCCCTGGTGGTCAGCGCACGTCATAGCGAGCGATCGAACTCCCGGTCTCCCGGTCAAACTCCTGAGGGGACATTTTGCATATTAGCCTTTTATATATAGATATATAGATAGATAGATAGCTATTCACCCTTCTCTTCCATGCTACAAAATGGCTTAAGCAAAAACAACAACAACAACCAAAATAGTTCCACTGAGCAAACATTAAACAGACAAAACACCGGAGGTAGATGAAGTCAGGAAGGGAATCAAAAGAAAAGAACCCAATAGGAAATTTAATTTGTCACCAGGAGCATGGGAAGCATCTAGAAAATCATCATAGATCCTGGGCACTTGTGCATGGTATGAACTCCGTCTCTGAGCTACCTAGCAGGCAATGCAAAGAGGGAAAGACAACTAGTTATTTGGTTCTGGGTCATGGATGGATTCCTCGTTTTGTGAAAAAGGCTCTTTCTCGCCTCTCATTTTTCATTGACATCAGCTCTGATTGTGTCCCGTTTGCCACGTATGAGTTCTGTCTCTATCTGTTGAGCTGATCTGTTGAAAATGACCTGCAGGAAGGCTCTGCAGAAAAGCTTCTAAAATCAGATAAGCTGGCTGGTGTGCATCCCCGCACCCATGCTATAATCAAGTGCTTATTTAGCAAGCATCACCTGAACAGACTGGCAGTGGAGAAGTTTAAAACCACTTTGGTAGGAGACTGTGCCACCAGAATAGCAATCAGAAAGGAAGCAGAAGTGAATAAGAAAATGCACGTTTGGGTTGACAACATTCCACGGGGCCACACACCGTTTCTCTGAAACCCTTTCTATACAAAGGGAGGCCCATGGGAATAGGAGGCCCCCCCCCTCCCCACTTCCCTCCACGCTATCCCCACTCTCTCGGGTGAAGCATGAGAGGCTCCTCCAATGGATCACAGCCCCACGCCCTGAGCGGGCCACGTGACTAATGGGCGTGGCCACCGCATGTGAGAGGCAGGGGCCAGACTCTGGCACATGTTGCAATGACACTGTAAACTGAGTCAGGCTTCCTGCAGTAATGGGAACATGCCAGGGCCTAGATTCAGGTCTGCAGCTGCCAGCAAAGCCGAGGAGAGGACATACCTCAGCCCTGTGCTCCAGAGCAGCCTTTTAGCAGAACTGCCCTGGGCCTTCAGGAGGCTGTACCCTCTCTGTTGCACTAGCTGATGTCCAGAGAACCCGGGGAACCAGGAGGGAGAAGGAGTGATGGGCAGGACAGCGTATCCCGGCCTCCCTGAGCCTACCACCAGCGAGCACCAGAAACCTCTGTGTGAGACCCAACAACCAGTATTTAATCTTTCATTCTGCTAACCTGCGAGCATCTCCCTAATGCAAACACCACTTACAGAAGCCACTGTAGTTCCCCTAGGACAGTTGTAGCAATTAAATAACGTGACATGATGGCGGTGTAAAGCTATGTATTTACTCCCAAACCAGAGTCCTGAGGGTTCTTACTTAAATATATTAAGAGGGAAAAGGATCTCCCTTTTAAGAGTCAACATTCGCGACCGTTGCTAGCTCGTCAGGAAGCCCATCACAAGCAGTTACAGGCAAGAAACCCTGGCCCCTCTGGGGAGGCACATTGGAATGGCCGTGTGAAGGGGGGAGGGCATGGACTTGGAGAGGAATGAGTGGGGATCCGGACTCTATCTCTTACTGCTCAATCCCTGTGTGACCTGGAGCTAGTCACTTGATCTCTCTATCAAATTGTCCTCATCTATAAAATGGGGCAAAGCTAGTTACGATGCGGGGGAGAAAATGAAAAGAGAGAAGGTGTTCAGGCCCCTGTCATTAGGAATCCACAAAGCAACCTTGCGGTTAAGTGCAGGAGCAACCATAAGGACTGTGGCTGCTCCCAGGAAGGGCTGTGCTAGGCGCAGCCTCAGAACCCGCTCTGCCCATTCTTTAGGGATGTGCAACAAACGTGGGGGATGGAAAGGAAGGTTTCTGGGAAACCTGGTTGCCAGGGCTGGGCACAACTTGGCGGGTGTCCCTGACAGCTGAACACGCCTGTCTGAGGCCGGGCACCTGGGAGGCTGTCTCCAGGCGGCTCCACCACGTGAGGGAGAAATGATGGGCTTGCTGGCTAGCCTGACACATCAGAAGACGTGTTACTGCTCGAAAGTACAAAATAAGCAGAGTGCGGGTAACTAAACACTATTTTTATCGCCTTCCTGACACTCTCAGGCCACAGGCAAAAGCTGCTGCTTAAGGGAGGATGGCGGGGAAATGTTTATTCAGAGCGTGGGGTGGCCTGAATACCAATGGGGCTGCGGGAGGCTGCTCGGCTGCAAGCGCTTGCAAGGGACAGGGTCCAGGGGGCAGGCCACGTGGGGATGCAGGGCAGGGCCGGCCTGGGGGGCTGGGGGTAGGGAAGGGCTTTTCTCTCCCCAAACTCAGTCCTGCCTCCTGGGGGAGGGCCCTGCCTTACCTCTGTCCTGCCAGGAATCTCCAGGCTCCTTTCTCCCTTGGCACTAGGGGCAGAACATCCTCCAGCCCTGGGCTGGTCGGATCTGAATTACGATAGTTCTGAGCTCCTTCGGGGCAGGATCTGGTCTGCCGTGCTCACCATTATATTCCCAGGGCCATGACAGTGCCTGGTGCATGCACGGGATACATATGTATTTATGTGGTGAGCACGGGATACATATGTATTTATATGTATTTATACTGTGACCAAAGAAGTGTTATTCAAGGGTTGGGGTGGGGGGTGCAGCCATGAACAATGCCAACAAAAGTCCTGCCCTCACGGGACTGTATTCTAGCATGGGGAGACCGACAGCAATTAACATTAACAACAATACTATGCACGAATAATGTGTATAGCAGGAGGAAGGGGGTTAGGATGCTGGGAGGGGGCAACTTTTAAAAGGATGGTTGGGTAGGTTTGGAACTGGAGGGTGGGATTTAAGCAGAGATTTGAATTGAAGCGTGCAAGTGAGCAGGCTGCGTACCAGGTAGATAGCTAAGGGGAAATATTTCACGGAGAGGGAGCTACAGTGCAAAGGCCCTGGGGTGGCAGCGAGGACCAGCAAGCAGGCCCGTGTGATTGGAAAGGAGGAAGTGAAACGTCTAGAGCAGGGGTCCTCAAACAGGGGACCAGTTCATTGTCCCTCAGACCGTTGGAGGGCCGGACTATAGTTTAAAAAAAAACTATGAACCAATTCCTATGCACACTGCACATATCTTATTTTGAAGTAAAGAAACAAAAGGGGAACAAATACAATATTTGTATTTTCATGTGGCCCACGGGCCGTAGTTTGAGGACCCCTGGTCTAGAGCAGTGGTTCTCAACCTTGGCTGCACATTAGAATCACCTGGGAATCTTGTTAAAATCCTGATTTCTGGGCCG
>NW_005871372.1:406797-413773 GCF_000147115.1 Myotis lucifugus | reverse complement strand
TCATCTTCTTTAGAGCCCTTCCTCCGGTCAATAGAGTTAGGGACGTAGTAAAAGGGACCTTTCCTCCCTGCCGAGACACACGTACACTCCTGGTTGTGAAGTGCCCCTACTTTATGTGCAGCCTAAAAGGACGCCAACTGTCTTCTGCCCTGGTGACAGCAGGAGTACATTCTTGGAAAGCCGGGTGTGGTAACTGAAGGTGGCCAGGATCGGCCCATGGGAAAAACCAAAACTCAACCACAAAAAACATGCTTATTATGACCAGGGGATGTGTGACGACCCCCCCTCCCCCCCCCCCCACACACACCCTCCCCCAGGAGACCAGCTCAATAGCTGTTTTTCACCACGTGAGGACTAGAACCAGCAGACTGGTCACCTCTTGAATGCTTTCACCTGGGATCACCACACCCTGGCCCAGCTACTTCTAGAAAGCTACAGCTTTGCCTTCAGTTTCCTGTGGGTGATTAGAGCAAGGAGGCCCCGAATCCCTGCTCCTGCCTCTGTGTTTGTGAATCATTAAAGGCTAATTAGCCACAGCCCCATGGGACCAGGAATTAGATGTGCCAGACATCTAAGAGGCTCTGAAAAGTGTGAGGTGGATCTCACAGGACACCAGCAGGCATGGCTGGGGATGAGGGCAACCAGGGCCTGGAGCCCTGAGCCTGGGAACAAATGGGGGTGGCTTTCCCCGGGGCCAGACTCACGCTCTGGCTCACACCAAAGACGGAAAACGGGGAGTCACCAAGGATCTGGCCTTTCTCAGTCAGATCACAAATCAATCAAATCAAAGCATTGGGAATCCAGAGTGAGCTTTGCAATTGGGGAAAGGAAGAGGGTGGCTCTCCAGGCTGGAGTCAAACTATTGGGGTGCAAATCCTGGCTCCTCACTTCCTGGCTGGGTTAAGTCGTCTAACCTCTTTGAGTCTCGGTTTTCTCATCTGTAAATTAGGAAAGACCTTGAGAAGTCATTTTGGTGGAAGAGGGAAGGAATGGAGAAGAGGGCCAAAATCATAGTTCCTGATTCTTGGCGCCAGACACTACAGGACACTAAATGTCTAAACGTCAGCATAACTAGCTTATTGAATCCTCAGTGAGGTTCTGGGTATCCCGTTGTAGGATGAGAATGCTGTAGTGCAGAGGGACAGCCCTTTCCATGATGCTGCCCACAACTCCATGTTCTGTTAGTAACACCGCCATATGCAGAGGACTTTGAACTTCTCACATGTGTGGCCATGCCGGGTCCTTATAACAGACGGGAGAGCCAGTTCTGAGCACCATCACTGCTCCATGGTACCAATGAGGGGAACAAAGCATGTCCCTCAAGGTACCCCCTGCCACAAGTCTCCACTGCACAAACAGACCCCCCCCCCAAATCCAAACAAATGCAAATACGGTGTGGGCCAGGTGATAAGCACACATCCAGAGATGAGGGACTGGGCAGGGCATGGAGTGTGTCCAGTTCAGTACCAAGAAGTGTGGGACCTGTGACTCATGTTCACGGCACAGCTACCAGCACCATGCCCTGAGCGCACATGTTCTCATGTGATCCGCACAGCGAGACTGAAGGTTGCTGCTTACTCATTCCCATTTCACAGATGAGGCAGCTGAGGTTCAGGGAGGTGAAGCAATTTGAGCCACGCAGCTGGTGAATGGAGGCGTTGGGAGTTGAACCAGGTTGGCTGGCATGTTCCCAGCTGCTTCGAAGTCTCGGTGAAGTGTGAGGAGGGGCGTTGGGAGTCCTGAAAAACTGTCCCACCAGCAGCTGTGTGACCTTGGGACATTCAGTCCCCCCCTCTCCCACCCCCGCTTTCTGGCCTTGGTCTTCATCTGACAGGGAAGGAGCCTGACTGAACCAATGTCCCTCAGCTCTGACCCTAAACCCTACCTAAGACATGACAGAATTTGGGTAAACATTTGTTGAATGGATGCCTGAATGCATTAAATCCATTTCTGCGTACCTACTGTGCTCCAGGCAGAGTGGGAAATCATAGTTATCCCATCACTACACTGGGACCCAGCTACATGCAATTATCAACCTGGCCACCATGTTTAACCAGCAGATCCAAGTCTGAGAAAACAGCTCACAGGACAGGAGAGGAGGCGGCCGCGAGTCAGAGCTAGACTTAGAACCAGACAAAGTAGGTTGCACAGTCCACCTGCTCAACATACCACCCAGGCCTCTCCATCCCACTGGCCCACGATTCCTCCAGGAACTTACAGAACAAACTGCTGCCAAACACCATTGGGTTTCATTACGGAGATGACTCTCCTAGTGCCGCAGGCTTTTATTACAGGACACACTGCTGCGGGGAAGGCTCAGAGGCCCCCCATGATTTCCCAGCCCCCTTTGTACCTCCCGGTTTTCTAGCTGAGATCACGGTACACAGGGGCCGACTGAGCCTGGACTCTGCCACAGAGAGACTTACCAATGAGGCCCAGGAGAAGCGACCTGGACGTGCCCTCTGCAGATCCCGACCCGGGACCGCTCGCGCTGAATTTCCCTGTCGGCTAAACGCCAGCCTCTGACCCTTGCAAATGAAGGCCACGCAGCATCTGCAGGACGAGAACCTGCCCTTTGAGGCAGTTTCAAGAAGACGAGCGACACGTGCGGGATTTTGCTCGGCCCCAGCTGGAGGGTGTTGAGACCTGGGAGAAGGCCAGGCTGCTTGCTTCCAGCCCTGCTTCAAGCACGCACCCAAGCAGCCAGAGTGAACGCTGGCTGCCTAGCCTTACTTTTACTGAAATGAGAACTGAAGTGCAAAAATAAACGGTGCAAAGCCTCGTAAGGAAACACCAACTGACAATAGGGCAATTTGGTGACCAACTGCATAAAAGGTGGCAGGGGCGGGGAGCCCACGTCCGAGTCAATAACCAGGTCAGGCAGCATTTGGGGGTTAAAACAGCAGGTGAGCTGTTAAGGAAGCGGTGCAAATTGACCTTGGACGGCCCGGTAAGAATTTCAGCTCTGCAGAGACATTTCCATGCTCCCAAAATATGCTGTGTTGTAAGCAAGCGTGAGGCAATTCCATTTCTAGGAATTTAACCTTCGGGGCTGCTTGCACGTAAGTAAAATGACACATGTGCAGGGAGGATTGTATCAGCAGAGTGTTTTATTGAAAAAGACTGGAAATAACCCACCTGGTTAAATAACGCGCGCTGTGTTGATGCAAATGGAAAACAATGCAGCTATTTAGAAGAATGAGGCAGGCCCTGGCTGGTGTGGCTCCATGGTTAGAGCATCAGCCCACGCACTGAAGGATACCAGGTTTGATTCCTGGGTAGCAGGTTTGACCCCTGGCCCCGGTTGGGGGCGCAAGTGGGAGGCAACTGATCAATGTGTCTCTCTCACATTGATGTTTCTCTCTCTCTCCCTCCTCCCTTCCACTCTCTCTAAAAAGCAATGGAAAAATATATCCTTAGGTGAGGATTAACAACAACAAAAAAAGAGATTGAGGCAATACTGTCAAAAAAAAAGAATGAGGCAATAGTGTATGCACTAGAAGAGAACCATCAGTCATCAATGAGATATAAAGGTGAGTGGGGAAAAACAAGACACACAACAGAGTCCGACTGTTGCCATGAGTTAGGAAGAGCGGCTCAACTCACAGGCCAGAGCCAGACTCTAAGACTGAATTCCAACGCCCTCTCACTAGCAGTGTGACTTTGGGCAGTTACTTTACCTCTGGGGCCTCAGTTTCTTCATCCATCAAATGGACTGTTAAGAGGAGCTAATATATCAAAAGCATGATATTGTCCCCCCAGAGGGCAAAGATTGGTTCAGGGGGAGTGGTGGTGAAAATATCTTAGTTGTTACAATGGTTTTGGGTCCCCCACAGCTCAACCCTACCCCATAAAAATCTCACCCCTTGAATTTAAATTAAAATTTCTTCCCAGGAGGGGAGTGAT
This sequence comes from Myotis lucifugus, assembly GCF_000147115.1. NCBI lineage: Eukaryota > Metazoa > Chordata > Mammalia > Chiroptera > Vespertilionidae > Myotis > Myotis lucifugus. The sequence goes on along the minus strand of NW_005871372.1, from coordinate 409,867 downwards.
GAAAAGCAGGTTGAGAAACCCTGATCTAAAGCATTCCCAGCATGAGGCAAATGGGGATGACATTTCCCTTGCGATGTTTCGGTGAGGCTTAAATGAAATCATAGTGGCAAAGGCCACGATGCTGTCTTTTTATCCGCCCCCTCCCCCCCAACACCAGTGGTGAGTGCTCATACCAATCCCCCTATCTCAGAGGTGGAGCCCGAGGTCTGGAGAAGTGATGGGACTAGGCCAAAGGTCAGAAGCAGTCAGAATGTTCACGTGGTCTCCCTGACAGCTTCCATTTTATGCTCTAATGGTGTTTGGAAACCTGGTGGTCCAGTTGTTCATGTCACTGCCCTGAAACCCAGGTGTGTCCTCACCCATTGGAGGCTAACTGGATGGGATAAACCCATCAGTATAAGACAAGAGACTACTAGCCCTGGGACTAGCAGACAGCCAGGTACGCCCACCATGTCCACTGTAAGGAGGCCCCGAGGCTGCTGGTCCTTGGCCCTCACAGTGTCTTCTTGTGGGGTTTCCTGGAGAAACATCCAGCTGCCCTGAGCACAGACCTGCCTGCCATGAGCAATTGTCTGTGCCAGTTATTTGAAACCAGGGTGGTGGAAGGGAGCGATGTGCTTTTCCCAATGGCTTCTAGAGAGTTCTAAGCCAAGATCTTTGTGGCCTGTGATCTCTGGTCAAGCCTGACTCCATCATATTTCCTTCCATTGGCTTCATTTTGCCATGCACCCTTCCGAGAACAGGGAGCGGTGTAAGGAGGTGAATAAACAGACACACATGGAACCCCAAGAGGTTCCAGAAAAAGCCACCACTAGTAGAAGAACTCCTTGGGATCCATCACCCAATTCCCCAGGGGCATTTGAGCCAGGCTGGGAAGGCAGGGCTGGCCCTTTGTCCTTGAATGGGTGAGGAGGACAGGAAGGAGAGAGAGAAGGTCATAGTAAGGTAAAGGAAGTAAGCGTATGGAGAGAAAAATGAGAAAGTAGGAGGTTTAGTCATGGTGGTCCCAACATGCAGGTCACCAACTGATCCTAGTTCGTTCGTTTGATCATTCATTCATTTAGCTCTGTGTTCCAGGCATGGGATACAACGATGAACAAAAAATGTACATGGTCCTTGCCCTCATGAAGATTATATTTAGTAGAGGGATCAGCAAAATATAGCCAATGGGCCAAATCTGGCCTGCCAGCCTCTTTTTGTGAAGTTTATTGGAACACAGCCATGCCTGTTCATTTACATATTTTCTACAATTGCTGTAGAGCTGCACGGGCAGAACTGAGTGGTTGTGGCAGAGAGCATATGGCCTCAAATATTTACTCTCTGGCCCTTTCCAGTAAGTTTGCCAACCCTGAATTTTATTTGTGAGTATATAAAATTTTTTACATCAACCAAAAGATTCTGACACCCTCTTGAGGCCCCAGTTGTCTCATCTATTAACTTGGTATGATACTCATGCCATTGTGAGGATTAAATGAGAGACAGCATGAGAAGTTCTCAGAAATCAGCCTAGAACATAGGCATCCGCAATCATTTTTTTATCTGTGCAATTACTAGTATTGATAATAGAATAGCTGGGAGTCAGAAGAGGAATAATTTCACCCCAATGCGTCTTTAGACACGTCCAGCCTTTTCATTCTGATTCTAGAAATAGGGCGATTAGTTGATCTAAATAATCCATACATTTTACAGGCCATTTTGCCAGGGTCTCTTGACTCTGATAAAAATATTTTTTTCATTATTTTAACATTTCTGAAATTGAGGCTCATAAGGCTTATAATATAAGCAATGTACACATGTGATTTGTTCATTCATATTTGTTGAGAAGCATTTCTGTAGCAAGTACTCGGGATATATGAACAAAACAAATATGCACACAATACATATATGTATAGATATGTGTATAAGAAGAGTTCACAAGACATCCAGTTATGCTTGCTTGCGATTTACACTGGAACGGGAAAGGCAAACAATAGCGGTGTCTAGTCTGTCAGTTGGTAATGACAGCTATCAAGAAAAACAAATCGGAGCAGAGGGAGAGAGAGTGGTGACTGTTTGCAATTTTAAAAGTGGTGGTTGGATGGCCTCTCCCAGAAGCTGACCTTTGGACCGGACCTGAGGCAGATGTGGGAGCGAGACTGCTGGAATTTGGAAGCAACCGGGCTCTCAGCAGAGGAAAGGACAAGTGCAAGTTCAGGTGCAAAGATGCCTATCTTTGGCAGCATCTTTTTCCCGTCCTCCCGCCCTCTGCCCCGCTAATCTTCAGAGGATACAGCCTCCCCTATGCTGAGATATTTAGACCTTCAGAAGCCTCCTTTCCAGGTGGGAAAACCGAGGCACAGGGGATGTGAGAGTGGGTCACACAATACCACGGCAACAACACTAATGATTAATAATAATAACAACAATGTACAAGGTCCGGTTGATTTGACTCTTCCTGTGGGTCAGGACCTGTACTGAGCTTTTACAGGATTTACATCACTGAATCATACAGACCGTGCTTAGGAGCAGGACTTGTCACCTCAGCATCAAACAAGGGAACTGAGACTCAGAGGGCAATGCCCTCACCAAGAGGCCTCACCCATCAGGGCAGGTAGATCTAAGATTTGAACTGAGGTCTGACTCAGACGCTTACACCTCATGCCTCCTTCCTGTGCTACTCTGAAGCGGGGGGAGGGGTGCTGACTACCTGTGCCAGAATCCTCTTAGGCCCTCTGTGAAAATTTCATCCCTGCTCACTCACCCCAGCCCCCCATGTCCCCAGGATTTAGGGTCTCTGAAGACAGGTCCAAGAATCTGTCATTAACAAGTCCCCAAGCCTTTCTGATGAACACCAAGGCCTGAAAGTCGCTGGTTTAATGTTTGGGGACAAAGAAAGAAGAAACAAAATGCAGTTGAAGGAAAGTTCTTAAGCTCTGGGGTGGTGTGGGGTGCTCCTATGGGTTGATCCGAGGCCATAGAGCAGTGGTTCTCAACCTTCTGGCCCTTTAAATACAGTTCCTCATGTTGTGACCCAACCATAAAATTATTTTCGTTGCTACTTCATAACTGCAATGTTGCTACTGTTATGAAT
>NW_005871372.1:301301-406697 GCF_000147115.1 Myotis lucifugus | reverse complement strand
GTCTTAGGCGAGCCATGTGAAAGAGTCCTTCCACGCCAAAGGGGTCGCGCCCACAGGTTGAGAACAGCTGTCTATGCACTTGGCAGGTAAACCCTGAATGAGAAGGTGTCTGTTTTCACAGAATGTTCTCAGAGATTCAAGGAGGAAATAAAGTGATTTGTGTATACCATGGCCCAACTTCGCACCAGACAGAGGAGAGTACGGAGCGATGAAGCGGCGGCTGTGCATTCTTCTGCCAGGACTCTCAGCAAAACTTGCCAAGAGCAAAGTCACAGCCCCAGCCCTGTGGGCAGCAAGGAACACCTGATCCTAAAGCCCACATGTACGCTCACAGCTCCACTCACTGTCCTGTCCAAATGCCTGCTGCGTCCAACAGCCACAGTTCATCCCCTACTGACTCCCAGCGACCCTGCATGCTCTCCCTGGCACGGAGGAGGGGACAGCAGCTCGGGATGTGCTCGTCCCAGTTCCCTATGTCAGGATGCTCCTTGACTATATGGGGCAGGAGGTGCATCATTCTCAGACTTGGGTTCAAGTTCATGGGTCCAACATGAGTATAAATCTCCAGTCACTAATCTACCTTCTCTGATTTCCAAAAAATGTCCTTGGGGATTCTGGTGGACAGCAGATCAGAATGTGTGTCTGTGCAGGAGTGAGAGGAGAGGGAGGAAGGCTAGAGAGGGGTGAGGAGAGGAGAAGAGAGAGGGAGGAAAGTTAAAGAGGCTTTTTATTTCTTTTATCCACACACACATATTGATTTCAGAGAGGAAGAGAGAGGGAGAGAGAGACAGAAACATCAATGATGAGAGAGAATCATGATCAGCTACCTCCTGCACCGCCCCTCCCCCCCACTAGGGATCTAGCCTGCAACCCAGGCATGTGCCCTTGACTGGAATCAAACCCAGGACCTTCAGTCTGCAGGCTGACACTCTATCCACTGAGTCAAACTAGCTAAGGCTATTATTTTTTATTTTTAAAATATATTTTCATTGATTTCAGAGAGGAAGTGAGAGGAAGAGAGAGACAGAAACATCAATGATGAGAGAGAATCATTGATCAATGCACACCCCCCGCCACTGGGGATCGAGCCTGCAACCAGGGAATGTGTCCTGACCAGGAATTGAACCATGACCTCTTGTTTCACAGGTCGACCTTCAATGACTGAGCCACACTGGCAGGGCTCAAAGAGGCTTTTTAGAAGCAAATGCGTTGAGGAGGATGCTGTGAGGAAGGGAGGGGGGCAGAGTCAGTAGGGAGAACAGGAGTGAAGTTTGGGGCCATTGAGTACAGGCCCTGTGGCACCTTCTTGTCTCCTTCAGGTAGCACAAAATCACAGCACAACGCAGTAATCAATGATAACAATAACGATGCCATTGAGCCCACTTTGTGTTTTGTTCTCTGGACCCTGTTTATAAGGCATAGCTTCCATGAAGGTGTGTTAACTAAATTGAGAGATACTGGAACACTCACACGCAGAAAACACTTTCATTTTCTGGAATATCTATAATAAATTAAAGGGGTAATATGCTAATTAGACCCGATGTCTTCTGGATGTCATTTGGACATCCTTCCTGACGAAGCCAGGGCTGGAGAGAAGCCAGCCCAGGTCCGGGTGCCTGGGGGTGGCCCGAGGGAAGCCAGCCCGGGTTCTGGGTGCCTGGGGGCGGCTGGAGGAGGGAAGCAGTCCGGGTCCCAGGTGCCAGAGGAAAGCTGGTGCAGGCAGCCGGGGGAAGGAAGGCCTACTCTTGCACGAATTTTCTTGCATCGGGCCTCTAGTTTACTTATAATACAGAATACCTTCTTTCTTAACAGCACTGAACAGATGAAGTGTTGCTCTACCAAAGCATTCATAACTGTAAGACCCCACAAACCCCGGCTCTGGCTTCTGAGAACTTTTATTTCCAGGTGAAAGAGCCAGTCTCCAGCCCACACACGTGGGAAACAGGCAGTCCTGTGTGCCGGCCCTCTTCCCCCTGATGCTCAGGCGGCCACAGGGAACCGGGGAACCAGGAGGGGTGTTTACTCATGTCTCCTTATCTGGCTGTGACTCACCGTCACTAACGGCCTTCAGGCTAGGAGTGGGGATGGGGAGCCCTTGCCGGCTGAAGAGAACTGCTGTGCGATGTCCTCTCCCTCACACACAGAGGGAAACGCGTGTGACACGGGAAACAACGACCAAGTCCCCCCGGAGAGTCGGAGCACCGAGGGCAGCTGCAAGGGCTCTCCTCTCCCTTGGCACACAGGGCCCAGTTTCAGGGCAACTTATCAAGTGTCCTTTTCTATTATGAGATGAGGTGGGCGGTGCTAGAGACCAGATGTTTGTGTCACCCCCATATTCATGTTACGATCCCTATCCCCAGGGGTATGGTGTTAGGAGGAGGGGCCTGGGGAAGGCGATTGGGTCAGGAGGGTAGATCCATCAGGGTGGGATTAGTCCCCTTACTAAGGGACCCCACACAGCCCTGGCCCTCTTCCTGCCCCGAGAGGAGACAAGGAGACATCAGTGGTTTGCAGCCGGGAAGAGGGGCCATGCCAGCACCCTGATCTCAAACTTCCAGACCTCAGAACTGCGAGAAATACATTTCTGTCGTTTCTAAGCCAGCCGGTCCACAGGACTCTGTTACAGCAGCCCGAGCTGAGACAGGTGGTGACACATGACATGTGTATCCCAATAGTGAATCCAAATGTGGGTGGCTGGAGAGGGGGAAAGAGTGAGAGAATCGAAGAGAGAAAGAATGAGTGAGAGAGGAGGAGGAGAGGGAATATGTACGGGAGGACAAAAATTCAGACTCCACAGGACTTTCTGCCCTCAGTGCTGGCTTCCCAACTGAAACCTCAAGAAAAATGCAATCTGTCTGCATGTCTCTGTGTCGCTTTACACGGCAGAAAAACTTCTGAAAAATTGGATATGAACAGGATTTTTTTTTAAAAAAATCCCTTTTGTATACATCTTTGAAAGCCCACAGCTTGAAGGTGACCATTTGTCTTCGTCTGTTCAGGCTGCCGTAACAAAATAGCACAGACTGGGGGCTTAAACGGTGGACATTTATTTCTCACAGTCTGGAGGCTGGGAGTCTGAGAACCCAGCGTCGTCAGGTTCTGGTGAGAGCTCTCTTCCAGGCTTGCAGACGGCTGCCTTCTTGCTGTGTCCTCGCATGGTGGAGAGAGAGAGTTCTGTCTCTCTTCCTTTACTTGTAAGGGCCCTAATCCTATCATGGGGGCTCTACCCTCATGACCTCATCTAACCCTAATTTCTTCCTAAAGGTCCCACCTCCTAAAACCCTCACACTGGGGGGTTGGGCCTCAACATATGAATTTGTGGGGCCATAAACATTCAGTCCATAATACCATCTCCAAACTCATTCGTGAAGATAAGGATCTTTTGGTAAAATGGTACATTGGTTCCTAACCTCTAACACGTATCCTCTGGTAAGTCTGAGTTCCCAACTCTTGAATGTTTTTACATTCATGAAGTTAGAGGCATGTATTCCAGCGAACTCATTACAGGAAAAAGGGTTTGAGGCCCAGAGAGGCAAAGGGACTCACCCGAGGTCACACAGCTGGAGGGAGTCAGGGCTGAGCTTGAACCGGAGAGTCTGGTCTTTCTGGCAAGTGCATGTTCTTGGGTTACTCACTTGTGCTGCCTGACATACGTGGGCCAGTGCCCGGGGCCTGGGAATCCGTTAGTTCTACGCCTATAGTTTTAATGCCCTATTTTCTGAAAGTCAAAACTACATCACAAGGAGTGTTTCTCTTTTCCATTACAGGAGTCCTCTCTGTTTTATTTATTTTCTGCAGCGAAATGATTTAAGTCAAATGTGTTTGGGCACAGAGGAAATTTGACCTGAAAGAGGGTTTTTGTGGCAGAAAGAAGAGCCAACGGATCCTTATTTCCTGCCTTTCGGAGGCCAGGAACATCCTGGTACAAGGGGACCCATCAATACATCTTTCATAAGGGCGTCTCTGCACAGCGAGGTGGAAGCCCTTTCCAATGGCTCCCGCCCCTTTGTAACTTTGCCCTGAATAAAAGAAGGGATTGATCCGGGCTTGGACGGCTCCCATGCCCACGGGCCTTCCCGTGCCCCAGGAGGCAGAGTCTACAAATGGAGTTCAGTTGGGCAATCGCTCCTGGAGAGGGAGCGCAGTGGGGCGAGCCTGGCGTTGAAGAGTGGCCTGGGAAGGGTTACACATGCTCAGCCTTCCTGCTGGGGTCTGCAGCGGGACTGCAGCCTGGAAGTCTGAAAGACAGGACTTCAAAGGACTGAGGGAAGGCTTGCTCCCGGGTGTCCAGGAGTGCAGATCCGTGTCCTTCCTGGTGGTCTCCCATGCACCGCGGGTGCAATCAGCCTCAGTGGGAGACCAGCAGGCCTGAGCTCATCTCAGACTGAGGTGCTGACAGTCCTTGGGCAGGGGACGTCTTCCTCTAAGGCCGTGCCTTCCTCTTCTATAAGCCTGGGCCAGGCTGCTTAGCTAGGGCAGTGGTTCTCAATCTCAGCCAGTGGGGGGATTCCCACAGGACATTTGGAAATGTCCGGAGACATTGCTGGTTTTCACAGCTGGGGGAGGTGGGTGGGGTCCTCCTGGCATCCAGGGTGCAGAGGCAGGGATGCTGCTAGGTATCCCACAAAGCACAGGACACTTCCTTGCCCCCACACAACGAAGAAAGACGCAGATCAAAATGTGAACAGTGCGCGGAAGTTGACAAACCCTGCCTTAAAAGTTGCTGCTCGAAGTCTCAAGACTGTGAAATATAGGGCACAGCCCAGCGTCGGGCATATAGAATGAAGGGAGCTCCTGCCTTCTCCTCCTCAGAACCCTTCCTCCTGACCCTTCCCCTCCTCACCCACCGCCCTGCAAAGTGAGGGTGGGCCACTGGCACCGGCACGGCTCACGCGCTCCGAGGCGGTTCACCTGCACCCTCGCAGACTGGTTTAGTCCTGAGACACCTGCCTGAAGATCACCCCAATCCCCTTACCTTCTTTCCCACTTCCTCAGCACGTGAACATGAACAAGATCCTTCTCTTAGCCAAGCATCCATTTCAACGCTGGATACATGGGATTACAGAACCTAATGTAAGCCAGAGTTGTTAGGAGGATTCAAAACCAGCATCTTTCCTGATACCGATACTTGGCATGTAGTAGATGCTCAGGAAATGGGATTCATTCTTTTCTGTGGGAAAAACAATGTGTAACGCAGCGGTTCGCAACCTGTGGGTCGCGACCATCGGAAAACACATATAGCATATCAGATATTTACATTACGATTCATAACAGTAGCAAAATTACAGTTATGAAGTAGCAACGAAAATAATTTTATGGTTGGGGGTCACCACAACATGAGGAACTGTACTAAAGGGTCGTGGCATTAGGAAGGTTGGGAACCACTGGCTAACGCCTCTAACTGTCATGAAGATTAGAAGTAAAACAAAGAGTGGTCAGCACAGTGCCTCGTGCCATAGCTGATACTGAGTAACTCTTGGTGGATGGAGGCAAAAGATCAACAGGTGGATAGGAACATGAAAGACAAAAAGGAACTGAAGATTCACGGAAAGCAGATGTCTAGCATGGAGCCTGGCATGCAAAGAGACCTCCAACGATTTTTTCCCAAGAAAGAGGAGACGAGAAGGAGGCTCAGAGCACTGCAAGGGCCTGTGGCAGGGTGTCTCCGCCTCAGCATAACTGACGTTTGGGGCCAGATGATTCTTTGCTGTGGGCCGCCCTGTGCATCACTGGACATTCTGCAGCAACTCTGGCCTCTACCCACTAGATGCCAGTAGCCTCCCTCTCCTTCCATGCCAGTTGTGACAACCGAAAACGTCTCTGGACATTGCCAAATGTCCCCTCGGGGCACAATCATCCCTGGCTGAGAACCACTGGTCTAAAGGTATCTGACACAGTGGGCCCTCACGCAGCAAAAGCTGGCTGGCAGGAGGCAGGGGGAGAGGGCGAGGCAACCTTGCTGACTCGCTGCCCCGTGCTCCAGCCCGGCTCTCACTTACACTGGACGAGTGGGTGAGGCACTCTCCATCGGCAGAACATAACCCTTAGGCGGACGCGGAGGGAGGCCAGGCAGGGAAAGTAGACCGCACAGGTCACAGGTCACAGGTGGAGGGCCCCTGGGAACAGGGATGGCAGGGGAGAGAGGTCATGTGAGCCCACAGGCAGCTGAGCGTGGAGGCTGGGGACAGGGACACATTGCCCTATCAAGATGGAATCGGAAACTTCTAGAACCTGCCTTTAGGAATGAGCCGCAACTGGGCACTTCCTTAACACCTGGCTCTTGCTCACGCCCAAGCTCCCGTCCTTCCCTAGTCCCATGTCTCCCCGGTCCCATCATCTGCCCTCTAGCTCCCCCATCACCTGGCACCTAGACAAGGACAAAGGCAGCAGATTCCCGACCGATCCCTGCATTTACCTGCTGTCCGCCCATCCATCCCTGCCCCACCCGGCAGCCGGAGTGATCCTTTGAAAAGGCAAACTGGATGCCACTCCTTTGCTTTAAATCCTTCCATTCATTTATTCCAGTTTTTCTCAGGACAAAGACGGAATCCTTGCTGTAGCCTGTAGAGCCCTGCCCGCTGGAACCCTGCCCACCCTCCACTTCCCCTCTCCTTCTTGCCGTCTCTCTTGCTTCTTGGCATCCTCCCCAGTCTTGACTAGGCTCCCACTCAGACCAGGACCTTTGCATATGCTGCTTGCTCTTCCTGAAATAATCCTTTTCCAGCCTACACCAGTTCAGTTTAAATATTACTTCCCCACGGAAACTCTGCTAATTCCGGGCCACAGTACAGTCTCAACCCTCAGGCTTGTCACGGTCCTGACATCTGTCCCCACAGAGGACGATGCTGCCGGAGGGCACGGTGCACATCTGTTTGGCCACTAACGTGTCTTTGTTCCTACTCAATTCAGCAAACATTTGCAGGATAAATAAATGCATGGATGAGGGGAGAAAGAGAGAGGTTGGCTTCAAAGAGTCCCCCTTTTACGGGTTGGATCCCATAGTTCCATCCAAGACACTTAGAAGAAAAAAGGGGGCCGGGCAGAGCACTGTGTGCCTGGGAGGGACGGGTGGACTGCCTCCTTCCTCTCCAGCTTGCAAGCTCCCCTTTCCCAGCCCCAGCTACATGGCGGGTCCTCCCTTACCTCCATCCCCTCAATGAGAAGAACAGCTCTTCATCCAGGATAATCCCTGCAAATCCACCCACTATTTCAACAACAGCAGCCAATGGCCAAGCCCCTACTGCCCTGCCGGTGGAAAGAAGGTGAGGACAGGGCTCTGTGGCAGAGCAGCACCTGGGGGCTTGTGGGAAATGCAGACCCCAGGCTCCGCCCAGGCCTGCTCAGTCAGCATCTGCGCCTGAACACGATCCCTGTTGACTGGTGTTAAAGTGTGAGGAGCGCTGGGCAGGAGCAGGCTCCTCAGGACATCCGGGTGGGGGTGGGGTTGTTACATGGCAGATCGCTAGACTCCACCCTAACCCCACCCCACCCATCCCACCCCGGGTTTCTGATTGAGGAGTCCCGGGTGAAGCAGGAGAAGGCACAATTCTCCCATGTTCACACTGATGTTCCCGGTCCAGCATCCCATGTTGAGCAGCACTGCTTCAGGGCCTCACGGATCCAGGGGAAGCTCGGAGGGGCAGAGGAAGGCATTCTAGAAGAGGCAAGCTCGAGCTGGGAGGATGCACAGGAGCTGCCCAGAGAGCACGCGTTAAAGGGGCATCCTGGACAGCGGCGCTGCATGAGCAGAACCAAGCAGCGTGAAGCACTGGGGCTCAGGGAATGTCATTCATCAGCTGTGCCTGGAGCTCTGGCCAGGGTGGGGGAGGGAGGACGGATGGGAGGGGAGGGACCTGCAGGTCACGGAAGCTCTGCTTCCTCTTACCCTAGAAAGGTTCTGTGCACAGCACTGTGAAGGATGGAATGAAACACCCTCCAATTACCATCATCACCATCATCGTCACTAACACTCAGGTAGGGCTCCCCACGCCTCAAGCCTGTCCTAAGGCCTTACATACAGCAACACCGTTTTCTTTCCTTCTGTTTCAACTCGTTTGAAGAAATGATCGTAGACTCACAGGAAGTTGCCAAGACAGGACAGAAGGTTCCGTGTTCCCTGGCCCAGCTTCCCCCAGCGGTGGCCTCTTTACGCAACTGCAGTGCAATATGAAAGCAGACTATTCACATGGGCACCGTGCTGACACCCAGACCACAGACCTGATGTGGGTCTCACATTTCCATGTGCGTGTGTGTGTGTGACTCTTTAGTCCTCACAACAGCCCTTTTATTATCCCAATTTGCAGATGAGGAAACTGAAGCACACAGAGAACAAAGTAATCTGCACACGGAGGGGCAGGGGCAGACACTGAATTCGAGAAGTCTGGCTCAAAGCCACTGCTCCTTATCGCTATTCTGGCAAGTTCTGGCACTTATGCAAACTCTCATGGATCAGGAATGTTTCTGGGAGTATCCATATCTGAAAAGGACTGTGGGGTGTCAAATGGAGACTCCAGGCCCATCCCAAAGGCCCAGAAACTCTAGGAAGAAGTCCCACTAGGGGAAGTTGAGCAGAGAGGCTGCTGGAGAGGGCACAGGCCACAGGCGCCTGCCCTGCCCTGCGGGCTCCTGGGCAGTCTCCGAACTCAAACGCACGCCTGACCACGTCCACCCCAGGTACCTGGTCTGGCGATGTTCGCAGGGCTGGCTTGGGCTGGCTGCCAACATCAAGACCAGACAAAAATCTGCTGTTCCACATCCCAGCCCCTGCCCTGGCGCCTGGCAACCCCACAGCGCCTGCTTCTGAGGGCAGGAAGCGGAGGCTGGGCTGCTGTGCCTTACGCTCTGCCAGCCCCATGGTCCCTGGCTGCTGGGGCTGGTGTGGGGGTGGGAAGGAGAGGCGAGAGAGGACACAGCGAGGCCTCACAGCACCAAACAAGGCCTCCCTCGCGAACAGGGCCTCCAGCCGCCACCTCATTGGCCAGCGACCTACCCGGCAATCCCCCTTTTACTGCCCACTTTTATGGTGCGTTCCGTTCCCTGGAAGGGAACGTCCCCTGTGCTTACAAATACGCACGGATGATCTATGCTCGTGGACGGGGACTGCCCGGGCCCACGCACACTGCTGACCTGTGGCCAGATCCGCGGGGCTGTGGGTGAATTCTTTCCTTCTTCAGCATGGCGTTCTGTTAATGTTGCTATCATGCTGTTTATGGAGTGAGGCAAGAAAATGCTTTCCTTTCATTAGGGGAAAAAAAGTTCAAACCATAGAAAACAAGTTTTTAAAAAACCCACCATGGTACTGAGGGTGATTTTGCCTTGACGTGGAGCAACTACTGTCAGGGCCTGAGAAATAGTGTCACATCCTAGTCTCTCCAGGCCTCCGCTCCCTCAACCGGAAAGGGTGGGTGAGGCCAGAAGGGTCCACCCCAACCTGGGATTGCGAGTTAAAGAGGGTCTTATATTCTGTCCTGAGATTCAACACGCAGCCTTGGACAGGACGCATCCATGGGTCATGGTCATTCATTACAATAACCTGTCACTCCGCTTTGGGAGGGTGGTGAGCACTGGACAGGGCTTGTCTAGCAAAAAATAAAGAGCACTAAAACCTAATTGTTTGAAAACATCCTGCAGGTCCAATCCAACTAGTCGCTTCCCTAGTTAATAGTTTTGACTTCTAAAGTCAGCCCTGTCTTCGGAATCATTCAGGAGCTCTCTGCAATCTTCGGATCAGGAGATCCTGGAGAAAGATCTGAACAACAGGCCCTCGGGTACTGAATCGTGGTTCTGGAACATTCAGACAGCTGCCTGCTCCCTGGCCAAGAGACCCCCAAGCCCATCCCCATCCATCACCCACCCACTAGCTCCCTTGGGTGCCTCGGAGGAGGAGGAGAAGGGCGTAGTCAGTCCACCCTGGCTGCACGTGGCTGAGTCTGTCCCTTTCAGAGCCCCTGGAAACCACTAGAGTCAGAGTCTAGACCCCAGAATATGCATTACAGGCTCCCCTCAGGGCCCCACCAGTTCCCCTCTCACTCCACCAACTGCTTCTCCTTGAATAGCAGCCACACATCTGCTCTCCAAAACAATCCATCCTAGGAGGGGAAATGGACACACAGTTAGCTGAAAGCAGCAGATAAAACCAAATGACAAGTTATACCCACCCAGTCCTGCGATGAAAGACAAAGAAGCCAGAAAACCACTACACTAGAGAGAGAAAATCAATAACCACAATGAGGGAGGGGAAGCTTTATAAACCGAAGCAAATAGAATGATTCCGATGGATGTTAAGATGAGGCTCTGAGCTTCCTGGTGGCCAAAGCAAAAACCAGGATGCACTGGATTGTATAATTCATAATCCCACACCCGGAAGCTTAGCCACAGAAAAGCGAAAACCTGGGTCCTGGTGCAAGGTGCCTGGCAGGTGTGAGTGAGGGGGAGGCAGTAGGTAGTGAGGTCCAGAGGTGAGTGGCAGCTGGGACAAGGTCGGGCCTTTGACTTATGCTCCAAGTGGCACGAGGAGACGCTGGTGGGCCTCCCTCAATTCCGGACTCTTCTGCTTCTGTCCTAGAACCCCCGCCTCAGCAGGTCTCTGTGGCGGTCTTGGCGTACTTATCGGCTGGTTGATTTTGGCCCGTCTTTCCACCAGGACGTCTAGTATCCCACGAAGACACAGCTGTGTCTTCCATCACCCGGGACCTTACACCTAACAGGCACTTAATGAATTCTGGCGAATAATCGAACCCTGTGAGGCAGACCCGGAATGCTTCCCAGGTCAGGAAGTGGACGCTCAGAGAGCTCAGGGAACCTGTTGGTGGCTCCCACGTCTGGCTCCAAGGCCAGGGCCCTTGACCCTTACACACCCAATTGCTCTGGGCTCAAACCAGAAGACCTTGCCCTGATGGTAACTCCTGCAAGATTCTCACCCCTTGATTAAATCAAATCCAGATCTTCGTGCCTTAATTCGAGGAAGGGGGTGGGGACAGGGCAACGAGAAGGGGATGATGATCAGCAAAGCTCCCAGGAGATGCTAGAAGAGGGTCAGAAAGTTGCAGCCGTGCCTGCGTCAGGCCCCAGCAGAGAGTGAGAGCAAAGCGGGATTGGACAAGATCCCTCGGGGCTGGCCTTACTGCTGCCAAGTTCCAACGCCAACTACGCTCCCCGAAGTACACAGCCTTCATCTGATCCATTTTCTAGGCTGTGGCAACCAAACAGTGGGATCCACAGGAAATTAAGTTTATTGACTCTGTCTTTGGAAACCACATGGAGAAGCGATATTTAATATTTACACATGTCATCTGGGCCTGGGGGACGGTGGGTTACAGGCAGTGGGTGTTTACTGAGTTTCAAATGACAGCTGGCGGTGGGAGGGGGGAAGGGGGGCAGTGGGCATGACTACTCCATGCGGATTTCTGAGTCCGCGTCCCTTCTCCCGAGTCCCTGCTTTAAGGCCCTGTTTCATCTCCACTTGGTGGGCTTGGCTAGGGGAAGGATTTGGGATAAGGCTAATTTTCCACAGACCCTGGTACCTGAAAGAACTGACTTTTAAACCCCAGGCGGACTTAATGGGGCCTCTCATGGTTGGCAGCGATGGATTGCAATGGGATTCGATTTCTAGGTGTTCGCCTCCTGCCGTCTCTTCATGGTTCTCTGAGCTGTAACTTCCCACGGGTCATTTATGACTATACAGGGAAGGCAACCTTTGAGATTCATGACAGATACACTGGGGAATGAAGGCTCAAATAAAAAGTAATTACAAATAAATAACGGCATCAAGAGCTAGTATTTATGGGCCCTGGCACATGTGCCAGGCGCTGTACAGATATTCACACGCAGTACCTCATTAACCTCCTGTGTTCTTCTGTAATCAGAATAAAATCCAAGCTCCTTGTGATGGTCTAGGAGGCCCTATGGCAGCGGTTCTCAACCTGTGGGTCGCGACCCCTTTGGGGGGTCGAACGACCCTTTCACAGGGGTCGCCTAAGACCATCGGAAAACACATATATAATTACGTATTGTTTTTGTGATTAATCACTATGCTTTAATTATGTTCAATTTGTAACAATGAAATTAGGTATCACCACAACATGAGGAACTGTATTAAAGGGTTGCGGCATTAGGAAGGTTGAGAACCACTGCCCTATGGGATCCAGTGACTGCCTGCCCCCCTAAGCTCCTCTCTCCTCCCCTCGGTCAGCACAACGTTTCAACCACCAGAGGCCAACCTCATTCTTGCCTCAGTACATTTGCACACGCCACTCCAGCCTGGAGTACTTTCCCCTACGTCCTTGCACACCTGTCAGGTTTACTGATATTCTCATTATCCACAGCTGGGCTCAGACAGCACCAACCCCACACAAGCCATTATTCATCTCACCTCTCTTTAATCTTTTTCACAGCCCCTTTGCACTCCCTTGAAGTTTTCTTCTTTATGTGGTTGCTTAGATGCTTATAGGCTGTTTCTTCTAGGTAACTGCCAGGAAGTCAGGGACCTAGACACCAGGGAGCATAGAGTTTCCACCACTTTTTACTGTGTTATCTTAGGAAAGTTTCTTAACCACGCTGTGCCTTAGTTTCCTTACCATTACAACAGGGTTAATAAATAGAATTGTTTTCAGCATTACGAGTTCACACATGTAAAGCATTAGAATTATGCTTTGTACATCCAGTAGCAGTAGTAATCATATTCCTGTCCCTGCCATTCCATGGTACATATACCCGAGTACCTTTCCTTTCACACAGGTATATCGGCTCCTCAGCTAGACAGTGAGCCTCAACCATGGCATCCCGTTAGATTACAGCAGTTCTCAACCTGTGGGTTGCGACCCCTTTGGGGGTCGAACGACCCTTTCACAGGGGTCGCCTAAGACCATCGGAAAACACATATATAATTACATATTGTTTACAGTAGCAAAATTACACTTATGAAGTAGCAACGAAAACAATTTTATGGTTGGGGGTCACCACAACATGAGGAACTGTATTAAAAGGTCGCAGCATTAGGAAGGTTGAGAACCACTGCATTAGAACCACAAAGGGGGCTTTAAATTATCCGAATGCCCGGGTGGCATCCAGACCAATTATATTAGCCTCTCTGATAGGAGCTCGAGCCTCAGTTTTTTAATCTCCCCAGATGATCCTGATGTGGAAATTGAGGACCACTGCAAATTCCTCATGCCCAAGGGACCTCAAAAGTACCTGCTATACACCCTCCTCTCCAACAGACTTTTGCCATTTTTACCCTAGTATTCTTCATTGGCTCATTCCCAAGTTACCAGCTAGTGTAATGTGTTTTTCTTTTTTTTTAAATTTTTTTGTTGAGAGTATTACAGATGTTCCCCCTTCTTTCCCCCCACTGCCCCCCTCCACCTGGTTCCCACCCCACCCCAGGCATTCACCATCCTATTGTCTGGGCCCATAGGTAATGCATATATGCATATAAATTCTTTGGTTAATCTCTTCCCGTCCCTTCCCCTCTTCTCTCTGAGATTCCTCAGTTTGTTCCACATTTCCATGCCTCTGGTTCTATTTTATTCATCAGTTTATTTTGTTCGTTAGATTCCTTGTTCATTTATCTTGATTCAACTGTTGATAGCTATGTATGTATTGTATTGCCATTTTATTGTTCGGGTTTTTGGCGGTGATGAACTCATTTTGTTTTTTCTTGTCTGCGAAGCTCTTTATCTGAACTTCAATTCTAAATGATAGCTTTGCTGGGTAGAGTAATCTTGGTTGTAGGTCCTTGCTATTCATCACTTTAAGTATTTCTTGCCACTCCCTTCTTGCCCACAAAGTTTCTGTTGAGAAATCAGCTGACAGTCGAATGGGTACACCCTTGTAGGTAACTAACTGCTTTTCTCTTGCTGCTTTTAAGATTCTCTCTTTGTCTTTAACCTTTGTCATTTTAGTGATGATGATATGTTTTTCTCTAGAGCAGCAATTTTGCCCCCCCCCCCGCTCAGGGGATATTGGCAATGTCTGAAGACAGTCTGGATATGAGACTTGGGGGAAAGGGTGCTACTGGCATCTAGCGATTAAGGGATGCTGCTAACCACCCTACAAAACACAGGGCAGCCCCATGGAAAAGAATGACCCAGCCCCAAAAGGCAGTAGTGCTGAGGTTGGGAACCGTGCCACAGAGGTACCCTTTCTGTGGGTGTGGGGAGGACAACAGAAGCCCGCTGACAATGGAAAGAGGAAGAAAAGGAGAAAGACACTTGTCATTACTGAATATCAACCTCCAGCCATGTGTCAAGCAGATGTTTCATGAATAATCACCATGGCTAATGCTCTCTGAGCATCTACAGCAGGCTACAACAGGGCTGACACAGCTAACATAACCACAAGGCAATTCTGAGCTAGTGGATATTGTCTCCACTTCATGCATAAGAAAGCAGGGACAGTAAGGTGAGGACCAGGCCAAGGCCACAAAGCTTGCACACAGCAGATCGAGATTTTAGCCATTTTGTTCGACTCCAAAGGCATGGCTGCTCCAGCTCACACTTTCTGAGCCTCACCCTAGGCCAGGAATGTTCTGAGTGCTTAACTTGTATAAACATCTCCGTAACTCCTCCGTGAACTAGATACTATTATTTTTTATCATCTTCATCCCCATTTTACAGAATGGGAACACTGAGGGAGAATGATGTGAAGCCACTTGAGAAGTTTCACATAGTTAGTAAGTAGCAGAGATGAAATTTAAACCCAGGGCACTCATATCTAGAATTTGGCTCATTCCCACCTCACCTGACTGCCTCTAAGAGAATGAGAAGGAAAGATCAAACTCCTCCCTGCCTCAGGACCTTTGCACAAGCTGTCCTCCCTGCCACAAACACCTTTCTTCTGATCTGTTTGTCCAGGTAACTCTTTTGTACACACTGGATCTCAGCTTACACTTTTGAGGTGCATCTCCATGACCTTCAGACCAGGTGAGTTCCCTTTGTTAAACTCCTAACTTCCATTCACAGCATTTCACGATTTACAATGAACTCATCACTTGTGCAGTGTTTGATTGACATCAGTCTCCTCCTCTAGATTACAGACTCTGTGTGGACAGGGATGGAGCCTGCCTTGATCATCACTGTATCCCCGGGCGTCTGGCATCATGCCCAGCACGAAGAGGCGCTGGATAAAAGCTTATGGTTTAATGCATGAAGCAGAGGACCTGGAGCCAAAACAACAGCTGGTACCAATGCAGTCCATTTCCCTGCTCCCGGAGCGAGACAGAGCCATCAGGGGGGCCCTGTCTATCGCCTCTGCAACAGGTCAGGCCTGCAGAGCTCTCCGGGCAAGTGGGAGTGGGGGTCATACACCAACTTCCAGAGCCATCTCTTCTTCATGGTGGCTGGTCTTTATCATTTTCCAATCAACACTGGTTGAGTTCTAATTGATTTTCTCTGATATCCCTCTGCAGAAGGGAGAATGGCTCTGTTTACTGGGGCAGCGGGTAGAGGACAGGCCTTTTCTTCCTGCTGTATTTAATGCTGCTGCTAATCACGGAGATTAGACTAAAACAATTACAACAGCTAATTAAAGAACAATGCGGTTTTTGGCATCTTTGCGCAGACGGCACCATTGGGAATTCCTAACTCGGGCAAAGCAGGGATAATTAAAACCCCGGCTCCACTCTCCCCACTCCAGCAGCTGGATCACGCTGATTAAACTGCAAATAAAACACATGAAACCAACACTTTGTAGTCTATCCAATTTCATTTAAAAGGGCTTTTAACTGATTCATAAACAGAGACGCCGTAAACAGCAAATTATTTAACTGAAGCCAGTTATTTCGTCATCGCTGTTTGCTTTATTCCCAACACTGGACGTGCATGTGTAGCCCCGGGGACATTAGGCTGAGGGACTTTGAGGAACCACTCCGGGCCGGTGCCACTCGCTCCTGCTCACTGGCATCGGGGCATCACTGATGTGCAGCTGTTTTCTGTGGGCTCATGATCCTGCTGAGAAAAAGATCAGGTACCGCACGTGTCCCCAACATGCCCAGGTTTACCTACATCCGGCTCTTTACTCTATGTCAAAGGTAGAGAAGGTGCCAAAGTTTAGCTAACATTAAAAAAAAAAAAAGAATGTTTATCTGTAAAACATACCTAAGTTATTCAGAGCTAGACAACTTCAGATCCAAAATGCAACCAGTCTCTACTAAGTCAGGAAAAGGCTCGTTCTCAAGCTACAGAAAGACTTGTCACAACAGCTGGATACAAAAGCATGGCTGCTTTTTACAAAGACACTCTGAAACCCTAGCTCGGCTCCTGCTGACACACTTCCCAACGCATCCTAACAAGCACGGTTATGTGGTTTGCTAGCTTCCTCCCTCCCTGCTACCAGGAGACAAGAGGAGGGAAAATGACGAGAGAAAGAGAGAGAGAGAGAGAGAGAGAGAGAGCACAGCTGAAAGGGACAGGAACATAAAAATACTACAAGAGAGCAGACACAGAAATTTTACAAGCCCTGCGTGGGGATGATCTGGGAGTGAGCATTGGCCCCTCCCTGCCTTGGGCCGGGATGCTGGCTGGGTAAGAGCGCTGCCTCGCAATCCAGCTTTGGTGAAAGGTCTTTCCCCTCTATACCACAGATGATGGTTTTGTAACAATGAAGTGAATTAGTTCTGCAAATAATAATAATAAAACCTTGAGAGTATTTGCTTAGGAAGTTTTCAATATTCAGTATTTTTAGAAGTGTCAATGAAGTACTGATGGGGTGGTCATAATAATCTGGCCACTCAGTGTATATTTATGTATAATATTGTAATAATAAGTATGTTAATTATTATGTAAAATATAATAAGTGTTCATCATGGTTCAATAAGTTACATATCTGCATGCAGTTACATGATGGAATTTTATACAACCAGTAAACGTGATATTTAGAAAGAATATGCTATGATTTAAGGAATACTATTGCAATTCGGTGAACAACATCAAATTGCCAATATTCAGCCCTTTTTGACCTACAAAAATCACAATTTCATCTGGTTGATATAATTTTAGATGGAACATAAAATTGAGATTAATTATGTAAAAAGTGCACATGCATGGAAAAGAAGACTGGAAAAACACAGCTAAAACTATGGCATGATGATATTTTTTCTTCTTGGTCACCTTTTAAATGCCATCTCATGGTTGTAAGCAGAAAAAAATTCATTCAAATTTTTAATTCAGGGAAATTGTTAGCATTTTTGAAGTAGTTTTATCCCAATCCTTCCTTCCTATATAATAAAAGGCTAATATGTAAATCGACTGAATGGCAGAATGACCGGTTGCTATGACACACACTGACCACCAGGGGGCAGGCACTCAATGCAGGAGCTGCCCCCTGGTGGTGAGTGAACTCCCACAGGGGGAGCGTCACTCAGCCAGAAGCCAGGCTCATGGCTGGTGAGCACAGTGGTGGTGGCGGGAGCCTGTCCTGCCTCTACGGCAGCACTAAGAATATCTGACTGCTGGCTTAGGCCCATCAGTTAGACATCTCCCAAGGGCTCCTGGAGTGCAGGCTGGGCTGGGGGCGGGGGGGGACTCCCCTCCCCCGCCTTGAGTGCATGTTTTTCATGCACCGGGCCTCTAGTGTTTTTACATATAATTAGCAAGAATTCCATTATAGTAAATAGCCACTTTTGAATAGTGCATACAAAAATGGTTACTTACTCTGTGTGCCTTGGTGTTGGGGGAAGGAAGATACATGGCAAATGTAAATACGTAAGTATTAACTGCTCAGACTGTTATTACATTTCCTCATTCCCCCTAAAGCAGTGGTTCTCAACCCTCTGGCCCTTTAAATACAGTTCCTCATGTTGTGACCCAACCATAAAATTATTTTCGTTGCTACTTCATAACTGTCATGTTGCTACTGTTATGAATCATAATGTAAATATCTGATATGCAGGATGGTCTTAGGCGACCCCGTGAAAGGGTCCTTCGACCACCAAAGGGGTCGCAACCCACACGTTGAGAACCGCTGCCTAAAGCATGGACTCGCTAGGAATTGGCCTCTCTACATAGGACAAAGAGGCTGTGATCACAAGGGGCCCGCAGATCAAAGTGCCCCCCTTGTCCCGATCTACCATACTTCGTCCTATGACCTTGGACAAGTCACTTCCATTTCTGTTTTGGCCTCGGTTCCTTCCTTCATCTTTAAAATAAAGGGTTTTAAAAGGTTGAATACTAAACCCCTTCCAACTCTGATATTCCCTGATCCTATTCCATGATGCCCCAAATCAGCAACAAAATAGTAAGTGGCAGAACCTCGTGCAAAATGAAAACAAATGCAGTGATCTCAGGGCATTCACCCAAGTGCAGGGCCCCACTGAGCCCAGAGCCCCGTGTGACAGCCCAGGGCACACGCCCGCGGATCTGATTCTGCCGATGGCAGAAGGTAAAATACAAACCACCACCAACCAAAACAAGAGTGGATTTAAGTGTCTGGCAAACCAACCATGCAGAGTTCAGTAAGAATTACTCACAAGGTAGATAAAACACCTGTCAACCAAAATAGCTAACCAGGCTCGGGTCCTGCGATTAAAAACGAACGGCAATTGCCTTTTCATACTTGATTACAATCAGTTCTATCTTAAAAACACGTCTCTGAATACGAAATGGTGCTTGGATTTCACAGGCAAGTCTGTTTCCCGAGTCTTAAATTCCAACGCTGTGAGCCAAACTCAGCGAACCCTGGCTTCTGCTAACATCTGTGATCAAGATTAAGGTATTACGCAGTCAGCTCTGGCTACGGAAGCTCAAACCTGAGGATAAGATCTGGTGTTTTGCAAAGTTGTGAGGAGCCAGCCACACTCACCATCTGTTTCCGGGGCTTGCCGTTGTCTTGGCTAGCGTCAACCTGAATCCTGGGACCACAGGGCCATGGTGGAGCCGGTAACTCGGTCCACCACCTCCCCGTCTCTGGACTTCAGGAGGAGAGCGACACACAGTGTGACTCCCCTTCCACACTGGGGATACAGCCCACAACCCAGGCATGTGCCTTGACCGGGAATGGAACTGTGACCTCCTGGTTCCTGGGTCGGCACTCAACCACTGAGTCAAGCTGGCCAGGCCTCTTTGTGCATTTCTAAGGAGTTTGATGATTTCTAGAGCTGAAAAGCAGAGCCAGCTGATGGCCACAATCAGCCACGCTGAAAGCAGCGAGAAATGACAGTGGGCAAGAAAGGCAAGAGCAGAAAAAATGATCAGAAAGCAAAGTTTGGAAAAGGACTGTGGGGCCACCGAGTGCAGAACTACGGCATTCGAGATGCCCTGGGGGTCACCAGCACTTTCAGCAGAATCCAAAATCAGCTGGAAATGGTGGCGCAGACTTTTTCCAAGGAGAGTTGAACGCATGCCCAGCACACTCCGTTTCCGAGGGCAGGGAATGGGTGATATAATTTAGAAAGATTTCTCGGGGAAAACCTAACTCTTGAGAAAATTAAGATGGTCTTATCTCCCAAAGGCTCCCGCAGGGAGAGTTTTGCTGGGCACGTACGTATTCACAGTCTGTGTACGTTCACTTCTGTAACATTTCTTTTTACCTTGTCACCGGTCTTACAGTCCAGGACAAAGGTTTGTACCATTTTCAGCAAAGGGTCAGAGAGCAAAGACTTACAGCTTCGCAGGCCACCTGGTCTCTATCACAATGGCTCGGTCCTGCCTCGTGGCTCAGAGCAGCCACAGCCAGTGGGTAACGATGTGGCTGCTTTCCTAATAAAACTCCACTCACAAAACCAGACAGCGGACGGAGCAGGCCCGTGAGCCATAGTGTGCCAACCCCTGGTCTAGAACAAAGAGCTTGGGCTCTGGACAGGACTGGACTTGGGTTCAAATCATGACTCTACCCTTTCTTTACTGAGACTCAGTTTCCGTCTTTTGTAATATGGGGGACAGTGATACCTGCTTTGTTGGGTTATTATGAATATTGAATAGAAAATGTAGTAGAGAACTGATAAAAATTAACTTTCCCCAGTAGTTATTCTTCTCGTCTATATGGTTCTTTCCTTGGTTCTTCATCTACACAGTTCGTTTTGGTCAACAGTGGCCTTTCTTGAACATTATCACATTGCTCCATACGCTCCCACTGCTCAGATTCCACAAGATATCATCAACTGTTTTACGGATAAGGAAACCGATTCATGGAAGTAGATATTATAGCCAGAGGGGTAAAGTATAGTCTCAAAACCAGCATCCCTGGCTTGGGGTCTGCTCCTCGTACAGACGTGGACACGCATGAATTTGTAGACATGCCCACTGAGAAACCTACCCCTGGAAACAGACGAGGCAGCTGACCTCATGGTTAGGGGCACCAGGGATGAGTCCCAGCCTGGCCACTTACTGAAGGAGGCACTTGACCATTCAGCTTACGTTTCTTCATTTGTGAAATGGGATTAAGAATAAGATAGGTTCGCCCTAACCAGTTTGGCTCAGTGGATAGAGCGTCGGCCTGCGGACTGAAAGGTCCCAGGTTCGATTCCGGTCAAGGGCATGTACCTTGGTTGCAGGCACATCCCCAGTGGGGGGTGTGCAGGAGGCAGCTGATCGATGTTTCTCTCTCATCGATGTTCCTAACTCTCCCTTCCTCTCTGTAAAAATCAATAAAATGTAAAAAAAAAAAAGAAGAAGATAGGTTCTAGAAGGTTCTACATTAACATGTTGAGTATAGTGCTTACCTGTGGTTATGAGGATGAAATGAGAATAGTTTTCTTAGCCCCAGAGCTTGTCAAAAGGGAGCTCAATAAATGGTCATTGCTCTGTTACTGTCACACTTACATATACATGCACTCTCATACACACACACACACACACACACACACCACAAGCCTATGAGCTCCATGAGGGCAGAAACCATACCTAACACAAAGCACGTGCTCATTAAAGAACTGCTTGTTTGTTTATGAACATACAACACACACACATATGAACAGATCATTGCAAACGGCTGATAGCTGGGCTACCTAAGGTCCTTGTCATTCTCCATCCACATCCATCTGTTCCCGGAAGGAGCTGAGGAACGGGTGGGCCGAGGCCTGGAATTGTGAAATGTTGCTGCCTGTTTGCCGGATGCCAGAACGCCACCACCCACATTGCTCAAAGAACCACATCCAGTTCCCTGAGCTGCTCGGCACAGCTGCAACCCCAGGATCCCACGAGGGGACAAGGCTGGGGTGTCCACGGAGAACCTCCCGCAACATGGGAGCTGAACAAGGAGCAATAAAGTCCCCAACACGATATCAGCTGGAGTGCTAGCATCGGAGGAGACACAGGACTGTCCCTGGAACTGCTGGGGGGAGGTTCTGTCTTTGAACAGAGACAGCGTGTGTACCTGGAAGGCAAGAGCCTTCCCCGTCTGCATGAAAGGGGCCCTTACGCTCAACCAGGTTCCAGCCAGTCCCCTGGGCAGACAAGCGGGTCGTCTTCCCGAAATCCCCTCTGAGTCCCTGAGTCACCCACGGGTGAGGCCGCCTCTAAGAGAAGAAAGCGACAGCTCACCTCTGCGGAAGGCGGCGGCACACAGGGCCCTCTGAGAGATGCCGTGCCCATGCCGCGCCCGCTCCCAGCGCTGCCTTCGCCATGCCAACGTAAAGCCCTTGGAACCGGGACCCTGTGTCTGAACTAGGGTGGAGGCCGCCTCTTCTTAGCATGACATAAACTTAACAGCCTGGCTCCTTGGCCCTGAAACAGAATGAGCCAATGTCTGCCTCTGGCCGTGCAAAACCAAGTCCTGGGTTAGTCAGTGGAAACGGCACACGGAGGGCCAGTTACAGCCTTTGGCTTAAAGAAGTCCGCTTGCTCATTAACACATCTGTTTCCATTAAAAGCTGTTTTTGATTTGGTTGTGGTTGT
The DNA here is from genome assembly GCF_000147115.1 of Myotis lucifugus. Classification (NCBI taxonomy): domain Eukaryota; kingdom Metazoa; phylum Chordata; class Mammalia; order Chiroptera; family Vespertilionidae; genus Myotis; species Myotis lucifugus. The sequence goes on along the minus strand of NW_005871372.1, from coordinate 384,870 downwards.
GATGTTGTGGTTACTGTTTAAAGGGGGGGGATTAAAGTACACTCCGGAAAGGGGAAATATGTGTGTGTATCTACACATGTAGAAAGACAGACACACACACACGTGGCGAGATGTTAACGTTTGCATTTTACTGAGGGGCACACTGACCATCCAAAAGGTAAACTGCTGATAAGTAACAGCCAAGATTGAAAGCCAGATGGGAGGACTGCACCACCCATGGTCCCCGCCACACTGTGGTATGGGGCTGAACCTAATAACATCTGGGGACACCAAGAGGGCCTCAGATGGCCTAACTGCATGTCCCCCTGCCCACTCTGCTCCCTCAGATGAGGTGCCCCAGCCAAACAGCCTCCTTATCACAGAAGCCAGGCACAGCTCCTGCCAACCCCTCACAACTATGCAAACAAGACAATCACAGGTCACCTCACCCTCCTAATATTACAGAGTCTGCCTCCCACAGTGCCTGGGTGTTCACTGGGCTCCTGGGTGCAGCCCTGCCTGGCGTGTGGCATCCTACCCCCCGACACTGCGAGTATATGTGACTAATAAACTGCTGTCCGTCTCATCTGTGTGGTGTTAGGTGTCGTGTGGCGACCCCATACCCCAGGGCAGGAACCGCTCCCTCACACCACACTGCTTCCTGAGAAAGGCGGGCCCATTAACTCGGGCACAGAACGTACTGCGGCAAAGTCCCCTCAACAGGTCATCTTGCAAAGTGCCCCCACCAGTGAAATGCCGGTCAGAGCCAGGAGGGACAGGACCGAGGACACTGGCATTCAGATCACGGAGCCTCCATTTACCCCCAGACCGGCCACTGACAGCTGCCCCACAATCATTCTTCTCTCCTTCCATTGTCACGCTACCCCAAGTCTGTTGGCAGCAGCTCCCAAGTCTGCGACCTCCACCTTTCTGTGCGGAGCCTGGGCGATCAGTACTCAGAGCAGAGTGCTCTGTGCCTGGGGAGAGGCGACAGTGGGTGCAATTAGAGGCAAAGCCCCGAGTAACGGAACTCAACTAACCAGAACCATCAATTAAATGAAATCTCTTTTTGTTCCCTCTCAGCAGGCCCTAAGCGTAAGAAGTGAGAAAAATCACAATTTAAAAAGAAAAACTGTTTTCTGAGCTTCTCTCAGGTTCAGCTTTGATCCGGCCCAGTTTCTTTCATCATCGTGAAAGCCACATATGTAACTTCAAATTTCCTAGTAGCCACGTTTAAAAAAAGAAAGAAAGGAATAAAGGAAGAAAGGAAGAAAAGAAAAAGAAACGGGAGAGAGCGATTCCAATAACCTATTTAACTTAACCCAATATATCCAAAACATGATCATTTATCATGTGACAAGTTTCCACTGTCGGGTTCATACTGGGCTGCGGGAGAAGCTGCCTGCCACGGCCTAAGCCCATACCTGCCTCTTTCTCAGACTTGCAATCCGCGAGTCTTCTCACCTTTCACTTCCATGAACTCACACTTTAGAGCAAAAGATAATAAGTAAACCCTGAAAAGGCCTTTTACCTACTACCCACCTGGGAACATGTAGAGTTTGTGGTGCCTACCTTCCCCCAAGGAGCTTGTAGTCTAGCAGGGGGAGTGGCAAATCCCATACAAAAAATATCAATTAATCATGGAATCCATAAAAACCGGCTGCTGACTACCGGGAACAAGGGCTAATGAACATATGAGGCAGATATCATGAAGAGCAACGCTGAGATAAGAGAAATGAATGAATCACCCACCTGCTGCACTCAGAATTCCAGAAGGAAGAGGATGACAAGGAATCAAGTCCCGCTTGCCCCCTCAAATTTTGTAAGAATAGTTTATTGATTTTTAGAGAGAGAGCGAGAGGGAGAAGGAGAGGGAGGGAGGGAGGGAGAGAGAGAAACATCAATCTGAGAATGGGACATTGATAGGCTGCCCTCTGCAAATCCCCTACTGGGGATTGAGCCCACAATCCAGGCGTGTGCCCTGACTGAGAATCGAACCTTCGACCTTTCTGTGCATGGGACGATGCTAAAACAACTGAGCCACACCAGCCAGGGCCCTCTTCCCAAATTTTAATCATCCCATCTGCTAACTTTGCCAATGTTGCCCTATCCACAGAATGTTTTCTTAGCAATGCTCTTTAAATCAGTTCATCTGTTTTTCTTTGTAATGAACTAATTTAAAAAGCACACATTACCCATACAGGGGAGGAAAAACTAGTATAATTTGCCATAAATAGAATGTAACTAGAAAAATAAAGGGATAGCTATTAATTTTTTTAAAGCTTGTTCATGCGATGCTTCAAATTATCTTGCAGGCCACCGGTTCATGTTTGCCACTGTGGCAAAGACTGCCACGGGGAAGCTGAGACCCTGGCTTTGCCTGGCTGCAGGGAAGACTTGTGAAGGAGGAAAGGGGAAAGAAGGCACCCCAGGGGGACACACAGTATGGAGAGAGATGCAGGGGTGCACGCAGATGGAGCACGGAGCATAAGATGCAGGGAGGAAACTGACACCTGTGTGATTAAATCACCCCACACATCCAGTTGCCTGCAATGGATTTCACACATTGGAAATACGGGCTGGCACACCTTGGAAGTATTTTAAAAGCAAGGACTCAATCCGCAGTGTTCTCTTAACTCCCAGGTAACCAGAAAACAATTAACCCAAGCCCCCACTGCTGCTCCCCAGTGCTCCCAATGCTGTTGTCTGACTGCACTGTTCCTGTGGGGGGAAATCCTATTTCCTGGACAATGGTGAATTCTGAATGCAGATGTCCACAGTCGGGGGAGGGGAGAGGGTGCTGACAGTTGCAACCCCACCGCCCGCATGCACCTATGTGAGTGGTGTGTGTGTGTGTGTGTATGCACCTATGTGAGTGGTGTGTGTGTGTGTGTGTGTGTGTGAATCCTCCCGGGCTCACTCCAGGTCATGAAAGAGACACATACTTTGTAAAAGGTCAACTTCTAAAATGGTCAGGGCAAGTCTAGCCAAGCTGAATTCCACAGGGAAGAGCCAGCCTGACCTTGGATTCGCTGAGCTGACACCTCCCAAACATGGGGGCTTTGGCATGCATGTCGGCTCAGCCCCCTCCCTGCTGGCGCCTGCCCTCAGGGAACCCTGACAATGATGAGCAGCCACAGAGAAGACGCTCACCTCTCTCTTGGAGGAAGTGGCTGTCCTGCCTGCACAAGCCAGAGATGGTGCTTCAAAAAGCCCTTGGAAAAGAAAGCCGTATCTCCCGCAATACGATATTCCTGAGACGCTACCCTGGCATTTTAAAAAAAATATATTTCTTTATTGATTTCAGAGAGGAAGGGAGAAGGAGAGAGAGATAGAAACATCAATGATGAGAGAGAATCATTGACTGGCTGCCTCCTGCACACCCCCTACTGGGGAATGAGCCCAAAACCCAGGCATGTGCCCTTGGCCGGAATCGAACCTGGGACCCTTCAGTCCGCAGGCTTACGCTCTATCCACTGAGCCAAGCCGGCCAGGGCTACCCTGGCATTTTATAAGGTCATATATAATGCCAGCTGTAGCTGTAAAAAAATTTATTATTCAGCCCAGAAAGGCATATAAATCCCTGCAAAGTGCAGGGTTTTCTTTTAAAAGTAGTTTAATTCTTATTGCCTTTTGCCTCCGTTCATTCCTGAGGGAGAGCGGCCTGCATTGAACTTGCAGCACTGCAATTCCACCAGAGTCCTGGGCGCAAGAGGCCACCTTGCTCAGTCCAGGGAAGCCCCCAGGGCTTGGTCTTCTGGGGACACAGGTGTGGGGTTCCTCAAGATCTCTTCCTCTCCACCTGCTCTTTGACAACTTCACGAGATACAAGCTCCTATGTCCAAAATGATTTAATTTTCCCTCCAAACTTGCCTGTTCACACATTCCTATCTCAACTTTTTTGCACCCTCCCCCCACTTGCCAAAATCCTGCCCTGTCTGCATACTAATGAACCTCAAGTCTGTCCCTCCCCTCCTTTCTCTGCCCCCAGTTCAGCCTTCATCGGAGCTCTTCTGGATTCAATGTCCCTTGCCTGGTCCCCTGCCTCCGGGCTCACCTTTACCATCCATTCCCCAAGCAGCAGCCAGAATAATCTTCTCCATCTAATCTTGGACCGCATTACTCTCCTCCTCAAACACCTTCAGTGGCTCCCCACTGCCTCTCCAATAAATCTTGATGTGGCCTACATTATCTGGGCCTGGGCCCACCTCATCAGCCCCATCTCTTGCTAGTCTCTGCTCCTCTCCCTGTACTCCATTAGTACCCTATCTCTTGTAATTTCTTGCTAGAACCCATTATTTCATTCTGTTCTCTCTGTTGCGAGTGGCCTGTGCATCCTCTCATCCCTGCCTCTCCTGGCCTACTCCCGCTCACCCTTTAGGACATGGTGTGGGCAACAGCTCTCCCAGGAAGCCTTCCGGAATATTCTGGGGTGTGCTGAGCATTCCTACATTACCATCAATCTGATAACACTAATGCCAAAAGTCCATTTATCTTACAATAATTCAACTATAAATGGTCAGAGGGGGGAAATAGGACCGAGAGAGACAGCAAGACGACTCATTTGAATAATGTCGGTGACTCAGTTTGCCATTTCCCTCAGTGAGTATACACCACCTTGCAATGACGTGTCTTTGCATTTAGTCCATGCCCAGGTACCCATGGACTGGAAGGGGGGGCATGGAGAGAACTCTGGGGGGTCTTAAGTATGTACAGTTTATTTTCATAATTATAGTCACTAACTCTATAACTAAAATTTAGAACCTCCTTCAGTTATGAATGTAAACACCAGAATGCAGGCGTATTAGCGAGACCTGAGGCTGTGACACCAACAGAAATTACAGATATTTTCATATCACATGGTTTTGGTAGCAGATGTCTCAAGATATTATTTCCACTTGCCACTGCTTCAAAACTACGGTAGTTCATAGACCCGCCACCAAATCTAATTACTTGCCATATTAATAAACATGCAAATTGCATTATTATTTCACATATTTGTTATCTTTATATATTTTGATAGCTGTATTTCAATGTTATTTCTTTACATATTTTGATAACTTTCCTTTGTAATCCTATGCATTTATTTTTTGCACTTAAAAATATTATCCAGAGAAAGAGGCCATAGGTTTCCACAGATGCCAAAGGGGTCCATGACACAGAAGGCCCTGCCCTGGCTAGGAGCTTTCTGGGCACAGGGCACCAGGTTCCTCACCTTTCAATCCCTGGTATGTGAAGCGGTGGCCAGTGTATAGCAGGGATGTTTTATATAAACTGGGATATTGTATCTACCAATCAATCTACCATTTCTATTTCCTCCTTCCTACTTCCTTCCAACCTTCCTCCCTTTCTTCCTTCCACGTGTCTGTCCATCATTTCCCATCCATCAAGCTGGGCCAGTCCACAGTACTAACTACCGATGCCCCTGCAGTAAGCCCCCAGGTCCAGTTCTGCAGTGTCGTCGAAGCCTTGGTCAGGGGAAGATGGGGTTCGTGTGAAATCCGGTGGCGCTGCTCTCTTGTGTGGCCCTGGACATGTCCCTGAATGCGCCCGTGGCTCAGTCGTCTTCCAGGCGTGTAGGGCCGATCTGTCTCCAGTGCTCACACTACAGCGAGTATCCACCACCTTGCAATGCGGTTAGTCCAGGATCACTGCCCAGGAATCTATGGACTGGGGGTGCCACACACAAGGGTGGCCACATGCCTTTGTCCATTGATTTACTTCCCAAAGCCAGGGAATGCTCTGGCCGTTTTGTTTTCAAAATATCAGAGTGGCCAAGCCTTAAAAGGAAAGTCACAGCTATTATCCGTTCTGCCCGTCTACATGGCAAGGTGGTTAAGAGTTCTGCCCAGGTCCAAGATACTAGCTCCCCACTTACTCTCCACAGGACCTTGGGTGACTTCCTTAACTCGCTCTTCTCTGAGCATCCACTTCATTCTCTGAAAGTGAGGATACTAACCACACCGCCTTCTTGGGGTTCATGGGAAGATTAAGGGGGTTAACACCTGTAAAGTACGTAGCACAATGGCCGGCATGTGATCAGGGCTTGGCGAGTCTTAGCTGAGATTACCCAGGACATTTCCAAGGAGGCAGAGAGTGAGAGAACTGCCATCAGGCACCAGGAAAACGGGCTAAGGATTTAATCAACAGACACCACTTTTTTTCAAATGCTTCTACCCACTCATATCGAAAATGCAAATCAAAACAGCAAGATACTGTTTTTACTCATGGGGTTGACACAGATGATATGATTGATAATCATACCAGTGCTTTTGAGAGGGGAAACAGGAAATCACTTTGCTGGGTGGTCTGAAGAAACCTCTGGATAGGACAATCCAGCGGTGCCTGTCAAAACGTAAAATGCACACAGCCTTTCAGCCAGCGGTCGCAAATCTAGCCACTCACCGTCCAAATGTGCACATTCAACTGTGATACGATGTACGCAGAAGAATGGAGCACTAGTGAAGACAGGGGACGGGGGGCGGGGGGGAGGAGAAACAATCTAAACGCCCACCAGCAGGAAAGGAGCTAACTAGGTGACAGAATATTTAATTCATTTAATTAATACTTATTGAACAGTTCCTTACTACCTACCGGACACCATGCCAGGTGCAGGGAATAGAGGGGTGTACAAAACAGAAGGCAGTTAAAAACAGCGAGGAAGTGATTTGTGCTGCTATGAAATGAGCTCTAAGATATAAAGAAAGGAACGGGAAGCTATTACAAAATATATTCCATCAGATTCCACTTCAAGAAAACAAACAAAATCCCTGCCTGTGCGCGTGCGCACATACAAAGGACATTCTGGGAGGAGAAGTGAGAAAACTGTTAATAGTAGTTGCCTCTGAAGACTGCGGCAAGGAATGAGAGCTTGCCTTTTCACTTGATGCCTTTTTTATTTTGTTATGTGATTATATTTATTTTTTATCACATGCTTGTATTGCTTTATATGCTTCCAATCTACAGTTAGTCCAGTCAGCTCTACTCTCAGAAGTATCCAGAATCAAACCACTTCTCTTGGCCTCCACTGTTAGCATCCTGCTCCTAAACACCACTGTGTTTCCCTGGACGTTGCCTCAGCCTCCTCTTCCACCCATTTCCCTGTTCCCACCCTTTTACCAACCACAGTCCATCTCAGCAGAGCAGCTGATTCCATTTTCAAAAGCCAGGCCATGTCACTCCTCTGCTCAAATCCTCCAAAGGCTTGTCAGCGTGGAGCAAAAGCAAAATCCTTCCTGGGTTGGACCCTAGTGATTGGGACCCACCTCCACCCCACTCTCCCTTGCTCATTCTTGCTTTAGCCATACTGGCTTCTATTGTGCAAATGACCGTGCCAAGCACATCCTGCCACAGGGCCTTTGCACTGGCTGCTCTCTGTTCCTCCAGCTCTCTGCAGGTTTACCCACTCTTACACTTCAGGTCTCTGCTGAAATGTTGCCTCATTTCCATGTGGCCCTTCATAATCCCTCCAAAATCAAGGGCAACCCCTCTTGATTGACCTGGCCTGGCCCACCCCTCATGCCTAACCTTTCTCCTTAGCACTTGCCAGCGTCTGATGTATCATATAAACACATGTGTCTCAATTATCTTCTGTCTAGAATGCAAACTCATGACAGCAGGGACTTCTGTCTTGTTCACTGTTATATGGCCAGCCCCTAAAACAGTGTCTAGAACATAGTAGGCACTAAATACATAAATAGTTCAATGAATGAGCTAATCCTATATAATAAAAGCCTAATATGCAAATCAACTGAACGGCAGAACAACCTGCAGAACGACCTGTGGAACGACCAGTCGTTATGACACACACTGACCACCAGGGGGCAGACGCTCAATGCAGGAGCTGCCCCTGGTGGTCAGTGCGCTCCCACAGGGGGAGCACCGCTCAGCCAGAATCCAGGCTCAGAGCTGGCAAGCGCATCGGCGGTGGTGGGAGCCTCTCCTGCCTCTGCTGCAGGCAGGCGGTAAAGAGCGAGGGGTCCTGGACTGTGAGAGCCCCGGACTGCGAGAGGGCGCAGGCCGAATTTCATGCACTGGGCCTCTAGTTAATAATATAATAATAATAATCATACAACATATACAATAGAAAACAACATATACAACACATGATGTACAATGTTGAAAATAGCAACTATGAACAACAAATCCAGAGAAAGATCTCAAGTCTCAAAAGGAACGTTTATAAATGAAAAATAAATAAATAAGAAAAGCAAACATGTTTCCAGCCCCAGCCGCCCTCAGAAACAGGGCGGAGGAACACCCAAGGACCAACGAACAAGTAAACACCTCACAGCCAGCCGGCAAACAGCCTGGTTGTTTTAGGTCAACACTCAGCACACAGGACTCTTTCACAGAGTCCGGAGGGTAAAACCAGCCCGAGTGGACACGGTACAGTGAGTCCACTAACTAGGGAGTAAATGCCAGTGGGTTTGAACACGCTGCAGTGTTAGCCCCAAAGCCACAGACGGTTTCTGGGTGTCCAACAAGCCCACACCCTCCTGGGACAGCCAAACCGTGGCCAATCTGCCAACCCCAGCTCTTCAAGAGGACGGAGCCCTGGGTGCCGCCTGGGACCCAGCCTTCCCGCTGCCAGGGTGCAGAGCTGGAACGTCGGGTCTCATCCCCCCATAGTCCACCTCCCTGGGGGCCCTTCCCTTTTCTGTGCCTCTGGGTTTGCTGGCTTTTCAAACGGGAGGTGGAACGTTACAGCCTGCCTTGGTTTCTCATCTCACCCACACTGAAAGCTTGGCTCATTCTAATTTGGGTATGACCCAGCGCCCATAGGCGGTCACTTGAGAGGAAAAACACAAAACCTGAAGACAGGCACAGGGGGGTGTCCAACCAGTGGCCTTCACCCAACCTCACCAGCACCCTCTCATTATAGGTCAGCCGACACGGACTTTCACGGCACCCTGCTGAGGGTTGCTGGTTAGGCCAATGGTTCTCAGCTGGGGTTGGTGTTGCCCCCAGGGGACTTCTGGCCCTCTCTGGAGACATTTCTGTGTGTTACAACTAGTGAGGGGGTTCGCTATGAGCATCTAGTGGGGCAGAGGCCAGGATGCTGCTAAATTCCCAATGCCCACAATAAAGAATGGTCTCATAAAAAATGCCAGGAGTGCCCCGGTCCAGTGGTTAGGGCATCTGCCAGCACAACACACCCAAGGGTTTTGGGTTTGATGCCCGGCCACGGTCAGGGCGCATGCAGGAGGCAATCAATCAATGTCTCATGTAGATCTCTCTCTCTCTCTCTCCCTCCCTCCCACTGTCCCTCCCTCCTGCCTTCCACTCTCTCTAAAAATCAATGGAAAATATCTTCGGGTGAGGATTAAAGTAAATGTCAGGAGTTCTTTGACTCAATAACCCAGTGGATGAGCAGGTGAAGGAGGTCACCTGGGGAAGGGAGACCCTTAGTGACATACAGGCTGGGGGCAGAGGGACAGGAGTGATGAGACCTTGCCCACACTCCACCTTGAGGCTCCTGAGCTGGCCTTGGCAGCCAGCTGCCTAAGGAAGCTGGGAGGGCATTCTTAACCCTGGGTCAGTTCCACTGCTGGCCAGGTCCGAACCCTCCAGTCTGGAACAGGCCCTGGCGGCCTGTGTAGGGTGAGGCTCCAGGGCCAGCTGCTGACGCATTTCTTCTTGAGAAGAACCGTCCCTGCCTCAGCCTTTCCACCGACCCCTCGGGATCCAGGCAGGCCTGGCTTTACTCGTATGGTGACACAGTCCACCTCTATGTGCGCAGCATTCAGGCAAATGTCCTAGTCTGTTCGCTGGACTCAAGCACCTGGCTCAGCTGCCAAAAACAACCTGGGTGTTTAAACTAAGGATACGTCCCTCTTCAAAGATGGAAGCAGCTGTCCAAGTACAGAAGGAAGAATGTTCCAGAAAGAGCACGAAACAGATTCTTGCAAAGACAGAATACCAACATCTTTGCCCTGGCCATGGCACGGGCTAGGAAGACAACACAGGGGTAGGAAGGGCCCTGGTTCCTGACACGAGAAAGAAAGCAGAGTGGGCGAGGGGTGCGAGTGTCACAACGGTCAACAGGGTGTCCTCGGCTCATCCTCTGAAGGGCCCTGAGGAGGCAGGTTTTGTTGTGGCTGCTTTAATTAGTGGGGAGGCTGAAAATCATCGCGAAGGTGTCAGTAAGTGAAGAGGCCAGGATTCTAACCCAGGACTTTAACGATAATAGTAAATGCTCACCACCCGCCAGGCACGGCTCTGTTGCGTAATGAAGATTAGCCCACTTGCTCATCCCAGCTCCCTGGGAAGCAGCCACTGCTGGTGCCTCCTATTCTTTAAACAAATGGAGGCATGGAGAGATCAGCTGGCATGGGGAAGGTGGAGGGCAAGTAAGTGGCGAGTCAGGCGGCCTGCTGCAGTCAGTAAGGCTCTCTGCCCCTCACTAGGTGGCTGTGGGGGTGGCCAGGTCTGGGCTGCCCCCTGCACTCTGCAGCCAAGACCCCAGGAGGGCTCAGAATGTCGTCTGTGCAGACGGCACCTCAAAGCCAAGGCCTGCCAAGGAGCCAGCGATTAGAGCCGACCAGGAGGGGACTTTCATGAACAGGTGTCCCTGGGCCCCATCCAGAGGGGGCATCTGGTCCTTGCCACTAGCTGACATCTAGAGGCTCAGGGTAGTTTTGCTTCCAATTTTTCAAAAATCCTTCAACCTCCTCCCTCCTCCCTCCTGAGAAACCCATGGGCCAGTTGGAGGTGGCCACGGAGGCCAGTGTCCAACTCTGGGTCTAGGACCTACATGAGAAAGTCACCGCCAGCCCCCGCCCTCCCTTAACTGGTGCCCAGTTGTACGTGGGGCCGTGAGCACTTGGTGAAGAAGCTGCTTTAGGCCCCTTTCAGAGCTGGAGTTCCTTTCTTCCAACAGCGAGCTGGCTCAGCATCTCCTCTTCGGGACCATAAAACTGCCCGCTGTCCTCAGCCCCACCCACCTGGCACCTGCTCCACAGCGAACTTCAGTTTTCCATCCAGTCCTCCTCGCTTCCGTGGGGGGAAAAAAGAGCTACAGTTCCCAGAAGGAAATGAGAAAGGGCTTAGTGTTAATAAGATGTTCCTTTTCAGAAAGCCATTGAACCCGGCAGGGAGGCTGCCCTGAGGTTGGAGCTGGACAGGCCCCACCTCCCCATCCTGCGGGCGGGCGGAGAACATCCCAGTTCCCAGCCAGGACCCCTTGGGCTGGAGGAAGGGCCACATGGAGGCCCTTCCACTGGCTCTCCGAGGCGAAAGAGAGGCGGTGCACTTCTGAGAAATCGGATTCTAATGCCAGGAAGGTCTTATTTCCTGGAGGTGTGACAGAGAACGAGAAGAGAGGAGTGGGAAGGCCTTGCTTGCTGGCAGAAACACTGTCTTCTCTATGTCTGCGGGTCCGTCTGCTTTAAGGCTGCAGGGAGGAACTGAAGACCTGCCCTTCCCCCTTGTCCCGAGACCTTACTCCCTTGGCCCTTCCCTGCCTCACGGCAAAGGCAGACGACAGAAGTGGTGTGAGTGAGCGACAGGGCTCAGAGCAAACTGCCCCCTGCCTGGGTCGCCTCTTCTCACATCTGGGTCCTCTGGGACTTTACTTAGCACAGTGGTGCTGAGCATGTTGGTTTCTTGGCTTGGCTTGGGGGAGAGGTTGTCACAAATAGAATGACGGCTATGATCGTCTGCCTAGAAAAATGCTCCTGCACCCACAATTGGGCTTTGAGTTTCAAGAGGATCGTGGTTCCCTTGCATCCATTCTGGGACATTTCCTCGGTTTAAAGACCCCCTTCTTTACCAGAAGATGACCTGAGGTGACCGTGGCTACCCTGGGACATCCCACTGGCGGTGCTGTGTTAGCCAGAGGCTGGAGGCTGTGGCTGAAGGTCCAGATCAGGGTCCCCAAAGGAAACAGATGCTGCTCTCCTCAGGGATAATGACTACGGAGATTTTGCAAAGAGATGCTTGCTAAGGGAAATGAGCAAAGGAGGTGTGTGCAGCAGAGCCAGCCGCAGCGGGGAGCTGTCAGCACCTGGGGAGCTGTTATCAGATCCTGGAGAGAGGAGCTGTAGCTACGGGCCACGGCAACCCTCACAGGCAGACACAGCCCACCCCGGGGAAACGACCCCACCCCACTGTCCTCCCGCTTGCCCATCTCCTGCCAGCGCCTCCTCTTGGCCAAAGCAATGAGAAGTCCAGTGGATGAAATCCATCCAAATCTGCCTCTAGGGACCCAGAGAAGGGAGGAGAAGGGAGGAGAGCAGATGGGGGGCGGGGGGGGGCACGGAAAGAAGACACCCAACATGTTTCAGCTCAGCCAAGGCCTCTCTAACCCGAGATGGAATCGGGTGGGTGAAGGACACGTGGGACTGTTGATCCTCCCGTTGCCGGGGCCCACGTGTTACTTCTCGGACAGGCACTGCCAGGACCAGCCTGGTCTCCACTAAGATGTGAGCCACTGTGCAAGGTGTTGAGCCACTCCGGGTTTTCTCACGTGTAAAGTACAAAAGGGGGGGCCCTGGTGAGCCCTGAGGGGTGACGGCACCGCAAACACTGCAGGAGATGGAGACCTAGGCTCCGTCCTCCCTCTGCACTCAGGAGCGCTGTGGCCAATATTTCACCTCTCAATGCCTCCGTGTCTGCATCTGCAAAGGTGGGGAACACGGGCCCCTTCCCACAAGTGCTGCTATGGCGATTACATGACATCATGTATCAAAAGCGCTTAGCAAAGTCCTAGGCACAGAGAAAACACACAGAAATGTTACAGTAAGTAGCAGCCAAAGCCCTTCCCAGCTCTTACATTCTACCAGCCTGGGCCATGTGTAGGCGTTTGTGTCCCTCACACACCTGCACTCCCGAGATGCTGCTGTTTCATGTGAAAGCGATTTTCTTGACTGAGTTATCATGATAACTAGAGACTTCAAACCCAACCTGAACATCCCAGCCTGCAACTCTCTCTTTTAAGCTCCCGGTTTGCACGGCCCTGTCCTAACGCCCTGTGGAGAAGATAGGCTACGCCTCCAGATCTTGGTCCTTGTGATACTTTTGCCAAACATCAGCCGTGCCTCCTCACAGAGCCTGCAAATCCAACGACAACACCTTGTTGCTCAGCTGGCAGCACATGGGCTTCTGCCTCGGTGCTTGAAACGGGGTGCGGGAGGGGTCTCTGAGACGTGCCCTCTGCTGGAGGGGGGAATGTGAGAGTCTCCCAGCTGAGTGCCCTCCCTCTGCTCCCCGGCTGCGGGGCAGGTCTCCCACAGCCTGGAATTCACTCTGTGCAGACACGTTCCCAAACCCATCTGCTCCAGATTGCTTGCTTTGAGTGATCTCATTCTCTGTCACCACCCCTAGTACCTGTCACTATACCGATGACTATACCTGTAACTATATCTACATCCACATCCAATCTACATCTACATTTACAGCTACATCATACCTATACATATTCTCTATATCTAGAGTTATATTTGTATTTAACTTCTACATCTAATCTATATTTAATATTTACTGTATACACTATACACATGCACATTATAATGTACACAATATATATACACTAGTGACCCGTCGTACAAAATCGCGCAAGACCCGGGATCCCTTCCCCCCAACCCCGTGCCATGGGACCGCCCCAAGTCCCGGAGTCCCACCCCATGTGGCCAGAGTGCCCTGGGACAGCCCCGAGTCCTGCAGCGCTGCCCCAATGCCCTGCCTCCAGACCGCGTGGAGTGGTTGCTGGACCCTGCCCCTGCGGCGTGCACGTGAGGCCACGGAAACCTGGCAGAAGCCGCACGGAGCAGCTGCCGGCCCCGCCCCTGCCATTTCATGACGGTGTGACAGCATAAGGGTCAATTTGCATATTACCGCCTTATTATATAGGATTAGCTATAGATATAAATTAGGCATAGATTACACCTAATGCATAATTATATTTAATTACATTGAATGTATAATATATGGTTAAGATATATATCATGTGTACATGTATATACATATATTACATGTGCATATATAAGTTATAGATCTATAACTATATCTGTATCTTATCTAACCTCTATACTAACCTATCTATAATATATATCTATACCGTATCTATGTTTATATCTTAGTAACGAAGCAGTGAAGGTGTCTTTCATTTGTAACCTGGCTCTCATCCAGCCTCTACCCCTCACTGACTGTAGGGCCTTTAAAACAGCGGTTCTCAACCTGTGGGTCGTGACCCCTTCGGAGGTCGAATGACCCTTTCACAGGGGTCGCCTAAGACCATCGGAAAACACATATATAATTACATATTGTTTTTGTGATTAATCACTATGCTTTAATTATGTTCAATTTGTAACAATGAAAATACATCCTGCATATCAGATATTTACATTACGATTCATAACAGTCGCAAAATCACAGTTATGAAGTAGCAACGAAAATAACTTTATGGTTGGGGGTCACCACAACATGAGGAACTGTATTAAAGGGTCGTGGCATTAGGAAGGTTGAGAACCACTGCTTTAAAAGGAAACTCGGTCTCTCTAGGCCTCCGCTGGCTCACCTGTGAAATGGGACCAAGGTTAGTCCCTGCCTCATAGGGTTCTATTTCCTGATAAATAAAAGCTAGACTGCCAGGTTCAAATCTGCTACACTTGCTAGTTGCTGGACAAGCAGCTTAACCTCTTTGTGCCTCAGTTTCTCGTCTGTACAAAGGGGGGATAGTAATACCTCTGGTTGGGGACAGATGTGGAGTATGAATGAGTGAATCTTACTTAGAAAAGTCCCCAGCACATCCTATAAATGCTTAAGACATATCAGCTACAAATAATAAATTTATGAATGTGTGCAGTACACAGTTCCTGGCTCACAGTAGATATATATGCCATCCATGTTAGTCATTATTGACAAGAGCAACAATTTTAAGTGTTCCCAGTCAAGAGCTAAATTCAAACCTTCAATGTCTTGGGCAAAGTCAGCCCCCACCAAGAACAGAGGAACAGTGACCTCAACGCTATTTTTCGAAGCGGTGTGTGTGGCTGCGTGCTGGGGAACTTGCTGCCTATTTGTGGAATGTTGCATCACATCGTTCACACTGAGTCACACAGACCAGAAAGGCACCCGTGGCCACAGGACCGCAAATCCTCCCTGGGAACGTGTCCACTGCCCCGGTCCGGCCTCCCTGCCCGGTGAGCCAAGTCTTTGCCCAGGCTCTGGTCCAGCTGGTCATTCCCTGTCCCACCCCTCACCAGGGCTAGTGACAGACCCAGCAAATCAGAGCCAGAGGAAAAGATCGCTGTAGAGGCCCTTACCCAACCCAGCCTGTCTGCTCCGGAGAGGTTCTGCTCCCCCGAGGAGCTGGGGGAGAAAAGCAGATGGGCTGAGAAGCAATTGGTCTCCCCGTCCTCTCGACAGATGCTGGGCACCATAAGAATTAATGGGCTGGAGATTCAGGTAAGAGCCATTCAGAAGCTCCCTGATTACTCCAAATACCGCTCTCTACAGAGGAAAAGGTTAATCGAAGCCCAGAACTGGAAGAGAGGCAATCCCGGGAGTGGAGGGAGAGAGACTCCTGCACAGAGGAGGCCCTGGTCTGCCTCCGAAAGAGGAAATGGGCCTCGACAACCAGCTACTGGCACGGCCTGCTCAGGGCTCCAGGGCCTTGGCCAGCCCCTCCCCCAACCCCAGCTAACGAGCTGGGTTTTTAAGTTGTTGTTTTTCATATATATTTTAACGCTGCATATCCTCTGCACTGTGGAGCCATAAATCTCTCAGGAACCGCCTCTGAGAGGTGTTTTCCCTGTCGCATCCACCGTGCACACGCTCGCTGGCACCGTGAGTCACCGCTGAGCGCAGTCATCGCTGTCCGCACAGACTCGGGGGATGAATGTGTCCTGGTCAGAGCCCAGAGGCGGGGCCAGTCTGGTATTAACCAGGGAGGGTGGCATTTGAACATAAACAAGAGAACAAGGAGGAAACAACTCACTTTTCTACAAGGTCCCAATTGTAAATAAGCTGTCCGCAGAGCAAATGGGGTTACACCAAGGTTTCCCACCCTTGACGCTACTAACATTTGGGGCTGGATAATGATTTCTTGTGTATTTGCAGGGTGTTGAGCAGCATCCCTGGCCTCTACCCACTAGATGCCAGTAGCACATCCCTGCCCCTGAGTTGTGACAATCAAATATGTCTCCAGACTTCACCAAATGTCCCCTGGGGGCGGGGGGAAGAGCGATAAATTTGCTCCCAGCTGAGAACCACTGGATTAGACCGAGGCTACAGTCCAACTGAGCATGAGGCAGCTATTAAACTAATGACAACTATTAGCCGGATTTCCCACCTCACGCCCATTATCAGCATGACAGTGCTGAGTCCCCAAAATTCCCTTGTCAACATGCTCGCCCTGGACTTTAGTGTGGCCCCACACTGAAACTCCTTTTCTTCTCTTCCACTTCCTCAGTCCTTTCCCTTCACCTTTGCAGGATAAGGTAACTCCTTATTCATCTTGACGTTCTGATGACACGAAGGCATCCGAGGAGCTCGAAGGAACTAACACTTTAATTGATCCTAAGGAAAACTGGCACTGTTTTTATAGGAAGCCAGATATAATATGCAAAAATTTCAAAACACCATTACCGCAGCCTCTTTGCCTGCTTAACTCTTTCTCAGCCGTAAGCTCTCAGCCCAAATCTTCCCTCCTCAGCTTGAAACTCACCTCCAGGGAGAGAGCTCCCGGAACAACCCCTGCACCGTGCCCACTCGCTCTCCTTTGCTAACATGCCTGTCTCATTTCTGTTCACTTATCACCCCCTGACAGGATGGGTGTTTCTATCCGTAAATTCACTGTGTGACTCCCCCAACCAGAATGGGTGCTCCATGGGCAGGGAACCTCCTGTCTTGCTCATTATTATAACTTTACTTTAGCATCTCGCACAAGGCCTGGCCTCCTCCTGGCCCCCAAACTATTTATTGAATAAGCGAATGGGTGGATGGACTTACAACGGCATAACATCTAAAGTATTGATTTCCTTCCATCCCTACTCATTCTCCTCGTGAGCTCTGTTCACGATCTTTAGGGGCCCCAGCGTCAACTTTAAATGATATGAATGTAACTCTCTCCCCTTCTCCCCCCGTTAGCTGATCAAAGAAATTCAAGTGTCTGATTGGTCATTGCAGGCTGAGCTGTCAGGAGTTTTCCTCCTGATGCCCTCAATCTTTAGGTCCTAAGAGGGATCTCAAGTAAACCAAGGTCTGCTCCCGTCTAAGTGGGGCCAACTTCGCAAAGAGCCAGACTGACAAATCTTTACTCTACGGAAGAGGTCCTTTATTACAGCTCCCAGGGCACCACCGTGTTTGCGTAGAGGCCAGTAACTAATTGACAGTGAAGCTGCTGGGGAGAAGGGAAGCAGAGCAGCTAAAATTAAATGACAAGAGGCCTTATCAATTGCAGTGGATTCTGAAATGATAGACCATCCGGGGGGTCAATGAGAAAGAGAGAACCAAATAATGAGAATTCAAGTTTTTCACAACACTATTGATGCACAAGGAGATGTTTCATTTTTGCTGCTTGCAAATAAACTTTGTATTGGGTCCTTTGCTTAAACCACTTTACCCACCAGTCCTATGGCAACCTATCTATCAAAGAACTACTCACAGTGCCCTAGCCGGTTTGGCTCAGTGGAGAGAGCGTCGGCCTGCGGACTGAAGGGTCCCAGGTTCGATTCCGGTCAAGGGCACATGCCTGGGTTGCAGACTCGATCCCCAGTAGGGGACGTGCAGGAGGTAGCTGATCAATCAATCTCTCTAACATTGATGCTTCTCTTTCTCTCTCTTTCCCTCTCCCTTCCTCTGAAATCAATAAAAATATATTAGAAAAAAATTTAAAAAAAGAACTACTCACTGTGTGGAGCACTGTATCTATTATCTATATATCTACATTCACCATCTACCTATTGCTCTTCCTATTTAAGTACATCTGTGCGTACTTGTGGAAAGCATCTTTCTTTTCTCTTTCCCTCCCTCCCTCCTTCCCTCCCTTCCTCCCTTCCTGTCTCCCTTCCTTCCTTCCTGTCTTCCTTCCCTCCCATGGACCTTGGGCAGTTTACATCAAGCCCGGCCCTCTAGCTCTGCCTGAGCACTAGCAAATTCTTCTACTGGTCAAGACAACTGGAGAAATGGGTTAGAGGCTGAGAAGATAGATTCTCATGGCATATGGCTCTGAGTCTGACACCCTCCAACACTATATCCTTCCTGTGCAACCTTGGACAAATTACGTAACCTCTGTTCCTCATCTGGAAATTGGGGATCACGAGAGCACCTATGTAATTAGGGCACTGAGGGGATCCAATGGGAGAAGCCAGTTCTTGGCGCACGTCAGTGAGAGTGGGGATCATGATATTGCCACCAAGCCGATAACCAAATTCCAATTCCTCTCAGGCTTTTTTTTTTTCTCCTTTCTAAGTCACCTGGTTCCTGGGTAACCGCCATCTGGGACGAGGGAAGCATTCACCACTGCAGTCAGGCTTCCTTGGTGCCCCCCAGGGGCTGCCTGCTGAGGGGAAAGCTGACACCAGGGATTTCTACCTTCCTCGGCTTCCTCATTCTATTAATCTGGCCGTTAAGCAGAGAGTCCTGCTGATGCCAACAGATGCAAAGCTCTGCGGTGCTAACGGCAAAGAGCAGAGGTTAGAGGAGTCCTCGGCAGCCCATCAATCCATCTCCCCCAACTCAGAACAGCTGCATGGGGCAGATTCGCCAAGCACCGGGGAGGGACGAGGCAATGCACACCCGGAAGAGAGGGGGTGCATGGAGGGAAGGGCCCCTGGGTGGCCCGCTGACTGTATGCGGGCTGGGCCCTGCACAAGTGAAGTCACTGGCGTGTGGTGTAGGGACGTGGCTGGCAGTGAAATCTAAAAGGCAGGCCCACCTGTGGCACCGGCGCTGCAGGATGAGGCAGGTCACGCCTTTCTTAGGAGTAAAGGGCACGCTGGGAGGGAAGGAAATGGGCGCTGACCAGGGCTCAGAGCAAGCACATCTGCCACTTCCTCTGCGTGGTTGGCTCTTCCGAGCTCAGGCACAGCTGCCATCTTGCTCGTGCCATGTGGGTAATATCTGGGGCACCACTTTCTGCCAGAAGACGCTTCCTTGCCCCTCCTGTCTGACCTGCCTGCGGCAGCTGAATAGGGTCCCGTCGTGACTCACACGATGGGCTGAGGCCCAGCACAAAGTAAGATCTGGCCACAGGCTTGTGCCAACAGTTCACAAAAACTGCACTTTGGTTGGGTTCCAGTGTCTCTTTAACATGGGAAACCAGAAGTCGGGGAAAGACAACAACATCCGACGGCTCCCCAGAGACCAAAACCAGATGAGACTGATGGAGTGTTGTTTGGGGACAAATTGAGTCATTTCCCCAGGGGCGTGGCACACATGCAGAAAGCCTGTCTCGTGCCATGGCCGGCTGCAGCGCGAGGCTCGGGCCCCCTGGGTCATGGCTGTGACTCTAAGAGAGGTCGCTGGGTAGGGGTGAGCTGTCACACTCACAGTGTGCTGGCCAAAGCCGCTGGCACGTGACTGCTCTTTCCCATGGAGGTTCTGAAGGGCTGATTAGCCGGTTTCCATAGTGAAGGGCTCAGGAGGGCCAAGGACAGACCAGAGGGGGTAGTGCCAGGCCACCCCCAGGAAGTGAGATTTGGCTTCTAGAATTCTGGACACAGACTATTTTCCCAGGGGGTGTTCCTGAGTTTAATGAGTTTTCCTGGTGGGGGGGAACTGGTAAAGAAGAGAAGAGCCATCATTTTTAAAATGCCCTGGAAGTTCGCTCACAATCCGCTGGGTAGCCTGGGGAGAGACCCATTTCCCAAAGTGCAGAACACCTACGTCTAAAGGAGTACCTTTCGATGCTTTTAGAGGCCACCCAAAGGAACTTTTGAATTTTATTGATTTAATATTGATTTTAATGTTTTGCAAAAGAAACTTAACTAGCACGCCAAACTTGTGGTTTCACGGATATTTTTGCCGGAGACAGCGTTTGTCAAGCTTAGCACCATTGGCAATTTTAGGCGGGATAATTCCTTCCTAGGCAGAGGTCCTGTGCACTGGGGGATATTTAGCAGCATCCCTGGTCTCCACCTGCTAGGTGCTAGTAGTAACCCATCCCACAAGGGGATATAACCCAAAATGTCTTCAGACATGGCCTAATGCCCATTGGGGGTCAAAGCTACCCCTGATTGGAAACCATTAGCTTAAGATCAGTCTACTTCTGAAAGTAAAAAAAAAATTAATTTAAGGAAAAATGTGTATTTAGGTGATGTGATAGAACAGGTGTAATTTATCTATGGCAAACATGGCTCAGGTGATAGGTGAATAAAGGAATGTGGAAAAGCCAGGCCAGAGGATGACCAAACAGGCAGAAGGAACTGGGTCCTAAGCCCCTTGAACTCCCACCCATCGCTCTTTCCTGCCAGCTCTGTGGTCTGGTCACCCCTGAAGCCAATATAACGAAAAGTGTATGCTGGGAAATCTGAGGACAGAAAAACACAGAGAAACCCTGAGAATCCTCTCTCCCAACAACGTCTGACCTTCCTGTCCTCATTCTTTCTGTGGTGTTTTCTTTCTTCCTTTATCAAATTGAATTTATTGGAGTAACATTGATTAATAAAATTATATAGGTTTCAGGTGTACAATCATCTGTATATTGTATTATGTGTTCACCACCCCAAATGAGGTCTCCTTCCATCACCATTTATCCCCCCCATAACCTCTTCTACCTCCCATGGTGCTTTCAGACACCTGGGTACACACGTGTGTGCACACACATACACAATCAGCTGTTGTGTGTGTGCACATGTGCATACATGCACATGCCGACAGGACAGGAGGACAGATTTTGTGCCTGTCCTGGCTTTCCAAGCCATGGAGCCAAGAGGATGCACAGATGAGCCCAGGAGAACTGATGCAGGGACACCAGTGCAGAGATAAGTGACAAAGACCATGGGAAGGTACTGACCTGGGTCTCTAGGGTGATCAGCGGACTTGGGTGTGGGTCCTGTGGGAAGAAAGGAGAAAATACACATGAGTGGTGGGCAAATTTAACCTACTGCTCCAGCATCATTTAAACCAAAGCTGGATCTCTTCAGTGCTTAAGCCGCCCACAGGTAAGCCACCCAACTCTGTCTCCCCCGTTCTGCAAGACACGAGAACAGAGTGGTCCAATCTCCAATGTCTCCCCAATCCCCAGATGACTAAGGAGACTCAAGGTTTTCATTAAGAGGTGAAGGGGGCACCTGCATGGAGATCATGCAGAATGAGGAAGTGTAAAGAAATAAGAAACAAAGCATCCTCACTGAATATCTCCAAGGGCGTTAAAATCTCTATATGAAGGGAAAGTTGGTCCATAAGAGAATGAGAAATAAACCTGAAAGAATATAAAGTCCCAATTAGGGGCAAGGCCACCAGCTTGTGTCTGATCTTGGAAAGATTGAAAGAAGAAATAAGACAAAGAGAAGAGCTTAATTCCTAGTCTGCAGAGCACATTCCAATGGGCTGGGAAGATCCTTTTCAGGAGAGAGAAGGCCAGAGAAAAGTCCAATTCATTCACTCTCTACAAAAGCCAATTGACTGAAAATGCCTGGTGGTCATGTCTCGGGTCATTAAACATGAACTCTTTGGGTGGGGGCCAGGGTGGGCACACAGAAGGAAGGGACGGATGGGAAGGAGGTGGTGGTTTTCAGCAAGCAGCCTCCAAGAAAAACAGGAAACCCAGCACATAAAGGCTATTTTTGTCTGCACAATGTTGGCTCTGAACTTAACCATCTTGGATTTGTAACTCTGGGAAAGCAACCTCAAGCTGCCTCTTACAGAGAATGGGCATGACGTGCAATTGGATGCTTTGCTTTATCCAAGCAGGTTTTCCAACACAGGCTTCAAGGAAGCCATGCAAATTAGCACCAGCTCACTGGACTGTATGGTGAACAAGAAAGAACACGTGTAGTAATCATGCCATATTTGTCCTCTGTGTCTAACTTATTCACTTGGCGTAATGTCCTCAAGGCTCATCCATGTTGTCACATATGACAGGATCTCCTTTTTTAGGGCTGAACACTATTCCATTATATGCACATACCACATTTTCTTCTATCATCCATCAGTGGACATTTAGGTTGTTTCCTTATCTTGGTTATTGTAAATATGGCTTCAATGAACATGGAAGTTTAGATATGAGTCCACTTACATGAGGAATCTAAAACAGTCAAACCTGTAGAAGCAGAGAGTAGAATGATGGATGCCAGGGGCTGGGGGAAGGAAACTGGGAGTTGCTGTTCAATGGGTTTAGAGTTTTCATTGAGCAAGATGAATAACCTCTAGAGATCTGCTGTACAACACTGTACCTATAGTCAACAATACATATTGTGCACTTACAATTTTGTCAATAGGGTAAATCTCATGTGAAGTATTCTTAGCACAATAAAATAAAGGACTAAAAGAGAAATTTAAACATTTTGAACCCCTACCCTAGATGTCAGGTCACTTTCTGGATCACTCCTCTGTAGTACCTTTACAATGATGCCTATCTATCTATCTATTATCTATCTATCTATCTATCTATCTATCTATCTATCTATCTATCTATCTATATAAAAGCCTAAGCGACCGGCCGACCAGCCAACCAGTCGGTAGCTATGACGTGCACTGACCACCAAGGGGAAGATGCTCAACGCAGGAGTGGAAACCACAGGCATGGAAACATGGAACAGACTGATGAATCTCAGAGGGAAGGGGGGAGGGAGGAGGGCAGGAAGAGATTAACCAAAGATCTTATATGCATACTAGAGGCCTGGTGCATGGATTCATGCACCGGTGGGGTCCCTTGGCCTGGCCTGCAGGGATTGGGCCAAAACTGGCTCTCCGACATCCCCTGAAGGGTCCTGGATTGTGAGAGGGTGCAGGACAGGCCGACGGACCCCACCGATGCATGAATCCGTGCACCAGGCCTCTAGTTTATAATAATTCTGATGAATATAAGAGCCATGAGCCCAGAGACATGCTGAGCTCTGGTCAGATCTAACTTTTCTTTTAAGATGAAGGGCTCTTCTCCCCCAATTCTATTTCTGAGCCCAATAGCCAGCATTTTTCAATGGTGCAGCTCAACTGGAATTGCCAGGGGAACATCTAGTTTCCACATTCCACCCAGGCATTGAATACTCCTCATACCTAGGAAAATGCTGAGGGGAACATTTCTTCCACTCTCCCCTTGGGGACTTGGGAGAATCGTGGAGGGAACATTTCAGGCCTCTCTCTTCAAACCTTTACTAGCTCCTTCCCAACCATGAAGAGGTGGCAGCCATGATGGGTGAGAACCTTCCCTGAGACACTTTTTTTGAGTAAACAGGTTCACTGGTCCAGCTGTCCTTCACGGAGCCCCTCTATCCAGCCCCTTTGTCACTGGTGCATAGGGAGAGCTGAACCTGTACTTCCAAGTTCCCCACGTTAAGCAAGCACACTTGGCAGGGCCCATTTTTGTCTTCAGGAGGCAAGGCCATCGTCCTGGTGTGTGACAGGCAGCGTGAGTCAGATCTGGCATGCAGCTTAGGCAGTGAGAGCATGCTCCGCCTGCTCTCCAGCTCAGAGAAGTCTGTGTCTGTCTCTCCATTCAGATCCCGCCATCGAGATTGTGACTAAAAGACAAGAGGCTGCATCTGAGATTCAAACCTTAGCCTCATTCTCTAAGCCACATCCTTGCAAAAGCACTGCACTGGGGTGTTGGGTGCGTGCCCAGATTAATTAAGTTGTACTTCACAGCCTATTTGGCCATTGTTTGGGGCTTATGCTTCATTGCCCAGGATCCCGAGGGGGTAAAGAGGGGAAAATGCCAACTCGGGCCCCTAACTTCACTGGAAAAGACCTTCCTTGGGAAACCTCTGTTAATTGTGGTGATAAAACCCAGAGCCTGATCTCTGGATAGAGTGATGCAGCAACTGTTTATTTGATGCTCCAAGATCAGAGACCCTATGGGCAAGGTCAGGGGTCCAATATCCATTAAAACGCTTTTGGAAGACAAAAGTACAAATGCTCTCTATTTAGCATGTTAATTACCTCGCCAAGAAGATAAAGTACTCACTAGTGGCCAGTCATTCACACTAGGATTCACTTGTCAACAGAATTTTGCTCCCCCACCCCGCTCCCCCTCCCCTGTGTGCATTTGAAATATAGGACTCTCCCTACAGAGGCGCATCTGGAGGATTCAAGGTATGACTCCGGAGTGGTGAGGTCTCACTTGCAGCAGCATCTTCCTTAATTGGAAAGGCTAACGAAGTGGAACCAGGTCAATGACGCTGTCTGCCTAATCCATCCTGTGGGTCTCAATTGGGACTCTTTGCTTTACAGTAGAGTAAACTCCTGTCTGTCAGAGGAAAGGCTCCAAAAGACCAAAGGGGAATTTTCGATGTGCTGCGATGCCACCCTGGAGTGCTTTTAGAATCTTAATGCGGGTACTGGACCAGGGAACCGCCTGCTAAAGCAAGGAAAGCCCTTTCACAGCAGGTATTGCAATGGCTAAATTGGGGAAGTCAAATGGAGAAGTAGGTAGGCTGGATTTGTGGCCCTCACTCGCCACCCCTCCCTGTATCCATACTCTCTGGTCCTGTGACCTTGTATTTCTTTGCAGGATATGCTTCCTTCTCCTTTGACCTCAGCCTTGCCCATCTGACTTGCTTTGTCCAACGGGAGTTTAGCAGATATGACATAAGCAGCAGCTTGAAATGTGCTTGTGAGATTGAGCAGCACCTCTTGAGCTTTTGCCATCAGCACAAGAAGAACACGCCCCAGGTAGATGCTGGTCCAAGGAGGATGAGAGACATGCGGAACAGACCTGGACTCAACCTATAGCTTGAATCCAAACCCAGCCGACATCAGCCATCCCCCAGCCAACCTTCAGACACAGAGAGAACACACAGGGTGGGCAACAGGAGGTTTACAGTTGTGAGAACATGAAACAGTTTATTCTTATATTACTATTTATTAATTATTGTATTATTTTCCATACAAACAACTGTAAGCCTACTTTTGCCCCAACCTGTATATTTATTTTAACCTATTGAGTTTCAGGCTTGTTATATTGTGAGAGCCTCGTTTTATTGTGTTTAATAGATACTGTGTTTTTACAAATTGTAGGTAAGACTCTCTCCCAGCAAAAGGATTATGACTTGCTGAAGGCTCAGATGATGGTTAGCATTTTTAGCAATAAAGTATTTTTAATTAAGCTTTGTACAGTATCTTTTAAGAATTACTATAACATACTTAATAGACTACAGTAAAATGTAAACATACTTTTATGTGTACTGGGGAACCCCAAAATTCGTATTTCAGAGGTCCAGAACCAAATCTGTATCTTTGAGGTACACCTGTATGGCATTAACTAACTGATATACTTTCCAAATATTGACTTTCATAGAACCAATACGTATTGTGAAAACACTCCTGCCTTGGAAATGAAGTGATACAGACTCCCTAAGTCTGCAAATATGTCCCAGGGACACGAAATAACTGTAACTAATAGCTATGATTTATCACGAACCTACCATGTGCAGGCTCCATGCAAGGTGCACCTCACACCAAGCAAAGAAAGTCTTGACCACCAGGATCTAGTTCTACCCGTGAGTTAGCCTTCAGCCCTCTTTGCCAAGGACACCAGTCCTTCCACATTTATTTAGATTCCATTACAACACTAATGGAAACTGTCACTCAGAATCCGCCTGTCCCGAGATAAAGACAGTTTTCCGTCCTCTGGTTTGGTCTACACTTGACCAAGGTTAAGGATAATCATAAATACTAGTAGTAATTAGTAACTTACTAGGGTGATAATTAAGTAATAACTTGTTAAGTTCTTACCATGTTCCTAGCACTGGCTTAACGTCTATAGATATATCATTCCATTTACCCCTTACAACAATATGGAGGTGGATATGACCATTGTTCCCATTGGGAGATGGGTAAACTGAAGACCAGAGAGACTGGGTAGCCTGTCTCAGGTTGCAGAGAGAGTGCTGGAGTCTGGATTCGATCCCAGCACCCTGCCTGGAGAAACCTGTGCTCTGCTGTATTATAGGGGTTCCTCTGGAGAATACAGTCCCACCTCAACGTCACCCTGCAACCTGGACAGTGTCTATCATTAGAATACAAGGCACCACCTTAACAACTACTGGAATTCGTTTTTAGCATCTGTCTTTTTTTAATATATTTTTTGTTTTGTTTTGTTTTTATTGATTTCAGAGAGGAAGGGAGAGGGAGAAAGAGATAGAAACATCAATGATGAGAGAGAATCATTGATTGGCTGCCTCCTGCATGCCCCACACTGGGGATCAAGCCCGAAAACCAGGCATGTGCCCTGACGGGGAATTGAACCGTGACCTCCTGGTTCATAGGTCGATGCTCAACCACTGAGCCATGCCGACCAGGCAGCATCTGTCTTTTTAAAAAAGGAGTGGACATGGTTGATGGAAATGAGAACACGTGTCATGACTAAAAACAGAACCCAGTCTCTGTGCCACAGCAGGAAACTGTGTAGAGTCAGTCACATCCATCCACACCTGTTTACTGAGTTCCAATTCAGTGGCTAGCGCTATGCCTGGCGGGCACCAGGAAGGAGCCGGAAATGAGTTTAAAGTGACTCTGTGTACACTTCTACTCCCAACGCTCACTGTTTAAATAGGAGGCGGGAGCCTGATCACAGGTCCTGAACAAATGGAACTCGTTTGTACCTCGAGAGCCTTGCTTGCAAGACCAGGAAGGCAAAAGGAGACATATGTAAAACTTTCCAGTGGTTCTCAACCTTCTGGCCCTTTAAATACAGTTCCTCATGTTGTGACCCAACCATAAAATTATTTTCGTTGCTACTTCATAAGTGTAATGTTGCTGTTATGAATCGTAATGTAAATATCTGATATGCAGGATGGTCTAAGGCAGGGGTCCTCAAACTTTTTAAACAGGGGGCCAGTTCACTGTCCCTCAGACCGTTGGAGGGCCGGACTATAGTTTAAAAAAAACTATGAACAAATTCCTATGCACACTGCACATATCTTATTTTGAAGTAAAAAAACAAAACGGGAACAAATACAATATTTGTATTTGCATGTGGCCCGCGGACTGTAGTTTGAGGACCCCTGGTCTTAGGCGACCCCTGTGAAAGGGTCGTTCGACCGCCAAAGGGGTCACGACCCACAGGTTAAGAACCGCTACTTTAGACAATAAAAATAATAATAATAACAATTTTTTAAAAAAGACCAGGAAGGCAGAATCAAATGTTTTTGAGCCCATGCAGGCCAAAGGCCTAATTTTAACAAGAAAGTAGAAGAGAAGGAGGAATGCGTCCATTGTCATTCCATGTGTGCATCAGACATTTGCCTCTCTGGGTGGGTGCTGACCCTGAGCTAGGCCCCCGCAGTTGGCAGGGGCCTTCTCCTCCCTTGCTTTGAAGATGTAAGCCAGCATTTGCTCTTGGGTGTGAGCCATGGCTTTGGTGTGGAAGTGACAATCCTATGACTCAAGTCTTTTGGGCCAGACTTCCCTATGGGGCCTATCAAGTCGGCAGATAGACAATGGACCCCTAAGGTACCACCCTGCGCAGACACACCCAGGAGGACACTTCAGCAGGCTGCATGGCGCATTCTCCCCGAGAGCAGCCTGATCAGTGGCAGGGGTAGGAAGCTCCCACCATCAGGACCTTGTGCCTTACACTTCGTGACCATCAAACACCAGGAGCCTCCGGAAGGGCGATGAACCCTTCATGGGGTCAGAGACTGGAAGGAGCACAAACTCTCCCGCCTGCTGGAGAAGAGGCTCATAAGAGACCACCAAGTGGAAGGTGTTTGAAAGTTAAGCCTGAGACCCATCTGGACGCTGTCACTTGTACCATGGGCCTGGCGCAGGGCTGAGAAGTAACACTCAGTCAAAAAGAGTGTGGGTTGGGGGGCGGCCCTAGGTTTAAATCGTGTGTAACCACTATAATAATCTCCTCAGGCTGCTATAACAAAAACTGTGAACTTTGAGGCTTATACAA
Source organism: Myotis lucifugus (assembly GCF_000147115.1). Lineage (NCBI taxonomy): Eukaryota > Metazoa > Chordata > Mammalia > Chiroptera > Vespertilionidae > Myotis > Myotis lucifugus. Next base: position 356,885 of record NW_005871372.1, on the reverse strand, counting down.
CAGAAATGTATTTGCCCACAGTTCTGGAGGCTGGAAGTCCAAGATCAAGGTGCTGGCAGGGTTGTTTTCCTCTTAGGCCTCTCTCCTCAGCGTTGGGAAGGCTGTCTACTCAGTGTTCTCAATTCTCTCCTCCAGGTGTGGTACCCCCGGTGTCTCTGTGTGTCCAAATTTCCTCTTCTTATAAGGACACTAGTCGGATTGGATTAGGGCCCACTCTCAGGGCCTAATTTTAAGTTAATTATCTATTTATTTTTTAAATTATTATTTTAATATACTTTTATTGATTTCAGAGAGGAAGGGAGAAGGGGAGGGGAGAGATAGAAACATCAATGATGAGAAAGAATCATCGATCAGCTGCCTCCTGCACGCCCCCTACTGGGAATTAAGCCGGAAAGCAGGGAATGTGCCCTGACCAGAGATGGAACCGGGACCTCCTGGTTCATATGTGGACCTTCAATGACTGAGCCATCCTTTAAAAGGCCCTATATCCAAATACAGTCATGTTCTGGGGTACTGGGGGTTGGCAATTCAGCAGATAACAGCTCTTTAGTAGCCTTTCAATCTTAGGCAAATTTCTTAGCTTCTGTGAGCTTTTCTCATTTACACCATGTAAACAGGTGGGACTGTATTGAATTTATTGTCTGGGATCTTTTTGTAAGTGAAAAAGGGCAACAATAACAATGACACCAGCTTCACAGGTATAAACGTGGGCTGTCTCTTGCAGATATATGATCCCCTCCTGTTGACAATGGGTTACCAGTGACATCACAGGTTGCTGTGAACATTAAATAAAATCAGGTATTTAAAATGTCTGGAACATGGTTAACGGCTCAAAATTAAACATCCCTTTGTTTATGTCTTGCAGGCTTATGAAGGCTAAGACCTATCCCTCCACACCCACACCTACTCAACTACAATTCTTCTGAACCGCAGCAAACTGTGGCCGCCAGCTAAACCAACTCCAGTCAACAGCAGCCAGAGGAGTAAATGCAGCTACTCCGTTTTGAATGCCTACTTTGTGCCACGCGCATGGAATACCTGCCACGCTGCCACGGGAGGTATCATGCTGCCCATTTTACAGATCAGACACCCGATGCCCAGCGAGGATAATTTGCTCAACAACACTGGGCTGATATGGGAGGGAGCCAGGACTGGTGCTTGAGTTTGTAAGCTGTCAGAAACTGGTCCCTTAACCAAAACTTACTGACTCAGGATCTCTGGGCAAGTAGCCAAAGAATCTGCTTTTTTATTAAACACCCACGGGGGAGTCTTATGTATGCCGGAGCCTGAGAACCCCTGCACTGTTCATGAATAATGCAAGACTGAAAGCTTCATAATCCAAGGTGACAAAGAAAGCCAGTGAGAAGCGAAGCATAGGACCCGACCTCTCATACCCACGCCGGCCGCCAAGTGCCTGATGCGCGCTTGGAACTTTGGTGCTCTCGCTCTGGGCCACCAAGGAATGTGTGTGTGTCTCAGCCCATTCGGGCTGCACTAACAGAAGACCACAGACTGGGTGGCTCATAAGCAACAGAAATTTCTAGCTTCCTGGTTCATTGATAGCAGATTTCCTGCTGTGTCCCTCCCTAGGGGAATGGGCGAGGGAAATTTGCAGGGTCTTTTCTATAAAGGTGCTAATAAAATTCTCCACAGCTCTGCTATCAGGATCTAATCAATTCCCCAAGGGACTGTCTCCTTACACCATCACTTTGGGGGTTACTATTTCAGCCTATGAGTGTTTTTGGTGGGGGGGATGCATCATCTACTGCCAGGTGCCAGGTGTCTTCTGCCCCTTCCTCCCTCCCCACTATTATGTGAAGATGTCCCTCCTGCCCCCGCGACCCTGTCGCCACCCTCCTCTTCCCAGCATTCTCTCCCCAGGATGTGTGACTCTTCCCAACTCCTTCTCTAGATCTAGTCCCAGTTTTAAGGTGCTCACACAAGGGAGCTTTGTCTCCGGGTGTCCCTGTGGAATGTCACGGAGAGCTTATCTCCTGTGACCGTGGCTCCTAGGATGCAGCAGGGCGCGTGCACGGCGGGCGGCACTGGGCGGTGAGGGAGGGATGCCAGTGACACAGAACTCCCCTTGTTCTCAAAGAGAGGCCGCATTTGGAATGTGAACGCAGGCCAGAGCCACACAGCACGGGCCTTGTTGGGAAAAGCGAACTCACCTGCAAATAGGGCTGCGGGAGAAAACAGAAACCCCACTGAGACAGCCGCGGGTTCTCATGCTTTGGAGAGATGGTGGCAGATATGGTTAGGCCCATAACACTGGGGGGCTTTTCCTGCTTCTGCCCATCTGTCTGTTTCTCTGGTATATTACAATTTTGTAAGTTTATAGGTGTCTTTGCCATTCTGCATGCCCTCCACATTTTTGGGGGGTCCAGGACCCAGAACTGAACAACGGAATCTCCAAGGGAAGCTCCGGCCCCTGGAGCTGGTCAATCACCCACAGCCTTGAAGGCGGGAGAAACCACAGACACACGGAAACGCGGGAATTACTGGAATGCTTCTTCCACGAGGTGTCTCTCTGAGAACAACGGTTACCCAATGCATGTAACCCTTTGTTCTGTGTGATCCTCAAGAGGTTTGGTCATTCTTGACACAGTACACAGAATTAGAATTCTCGGAATGACAAGTATGGAATGTTCCTACCTGGAAGATGAGAGGCTTGAAAATGAAGAGAGGGTGGCCACTGGTGGCCTGTGGATGACTCACCCTGAGGGGGTTTGTTTGTTTGTTTGCTTTTTGGCCTGCAGTATTAATTTAACATTTAAAATCATCGCCAATGTTTTAAAACCAAGATACTTCAAAGGCAAGGGCAGATTTCTCACTTCTCTTTTTAAAAATGGGAGAGTTAGCAACCCTGGACATGCGTCCCTGCAAGACAACGGCGCTCCCGGCCCAACGGCTGCTGCCCGGCCACGGTTAGCAAACTGAGTTTGTCACCGCAGCAGTCACGCAATTTGCCTGGAGCCACATGGCTGGTCAGTACTGACAGTGCTCAGCGTAGTCACTCACACTGGCTTCTTTCTGAACGCAAGACATTATTTGAGGTGGGTTGTAAGATCTCATTTAAACCTTACAACTACTCTAGAATGTAGATATTAACAACCTCATTTTACAGATAGAGCAGTGGTCGGCAAACCGCGGCTCGAGAGCCACATTCGGCTCTTTGGCCCCTTGAGTGTGGCTCTTCCACAAAATACCACGTGCGGGTGCGCATGTACAGTGCAATTGAAACTTTGTGGCCCATGCACAGAAGTCGGTATTTTGTGGAAGAGCCACACTCAAGGGGCCAAAGAGCCGCATGTGGCTCGCGAGCCGCAGTTTGCCGACCACTTATAGAGCAACTGAGGCACAAGGAAGAAGCAATTTGGTCAAAGTCAAATTGTGGCAAAGCCAGGATTTGGACCAGGGAAGCCCGGCTCCCGAGGCTGCACTTTTAAACCACTAAGTTATACTGCTTCCCAGCGGTACAACCACATCTTGGATTCGAATCTCGAAACCACAGCTCCTGGTTCCACGAGCAGCTGGCATGGAGTGAGATCACATGCTCCTAATGAACAGACCTTCCCATTTCCTTGCTGTGAGTCTTCCGATGAATTACTTAACGTGTTACAATAATAATAACCATCTCACAGGGTCGCTGTGAAGACTGCCTGAGGTGTTACATCACAGAATTTTATACCGCTCCGTCCCGGCGTAGAGAGGGCAAGCCAGAACTGTTCCTGGAGAACAATGACCATCACTTTACAGTGTCCTGCTTTCACGGCTCTAAGGCGTTCCAGACCAGAAACAAGACCTGCCACGTGCCAAGAGAAATCTGAGACACTCAGCCTCCACCCAGCATAGCCAGGCAGGAGGGACGGGTCATCTGTCCAGAGCTCCATGTCCTTCTGAAGCTGGCCACCCAGGCTCCGTTTGGACACAAGCCTTCCTGAAGCTCAGAACATAAGCCGAGTCTCCAGCTCAGCCCAATAATTAGCTTTTCCCAGGCACAGGCCGCGGCACCCACCCATTTTGCACCCGCTTGCTGTGGTCACCAAGATGGCAGGTGGCCCAGTTGGAACTGATACTGCCAAGTGTCCAGTAGACACTGTCTAGAGTCCAAAGACACTGTGCTTTGTTCTACAGCTTCTGGGACTTCTGAGTGGGTTCCCTGTGCCCCAGGAGAACAGTACAGATTTGAGTCCCCAAATCCAAGATCGAGGATGCCAGAGATCAAGTCAGAGACCAAGCGTAGGTGAGCAGTGACTTCCCAGCATGGTGCCCAAGGTCGAGACTGCTAAGCCATTACTTGGCCTCAGAGTCTCAATATGGTCCTGTGAGCAGACATTTACCAATAGATTCCAGTTTCCCTCGTAGATGAAACGTATTTCCATCCCTGAGCTGAATCAAACCCATCGTTTTCTGGCGAGGCATGTGAGACCCAAGATGGGAAGTGAAAGTGCTAAGGGCCACACAGTGTACACCAAACCCGTCTACAATCCAAGTTTCTTGATACAAAATCCAGGGTTCGTCCCTTTTGCCAAAATAAATGTCCATTCCCTCCCCCTTTTCATTATTTCCTCTTCTTCAGCCCTCTCGCAAGAGCCTCTAACCAGGACATCTTTTGTTCAAAAGATAGCAGATCCCGGCTCTGGGAAAACTGTGATTCAGCATTGCTTCATGTCCGGAACGTTTCCAAGAGGCCACACACACAGCTGCTGATTCAAGCCGTGGAGGGGGCGGAGGGGGGGGGGGACGACCACAGGATGAGGGGCGCAGGGTGATGGAGTGGAGGACAGGGCAGTGGTTACACAGGGCACACCCAGCTCCAGGCTGCGCCTTGGCCCAGGGAGCCTCCTTTCTAGGCTGGCAGGTCGGCCTGTGGGGGACACACAGGCAAAAGCTTCCCATCATGAGAGTCAGGGTCAAAGTCAGGAGGTTTCAGCCAGGGAGAGGCTCAGTGCCTCCCTCCTGCCTCCTCATCCTTCCCCTATATTTCTTCGTGATAATGACAGTGATGGTGATGACGACGACACAGATGATGATGATGGCCATTATGAGAGCTATCATGTAAGTCCTTAAGAAGCACCTACACTTAGCAATGCATGTGCATTACTTCAATAAATTCTCATTCAACCCCCGTGGATGGCTACTAGACTGACCATAGGGTCTGGAAACACAGATGAATTTATTTTATGCTCTTCCCGCAGGGAGAGGCTCTTGATGACATCATGTATTTGCCTGTTCCCAGACTGCGGATGGTAGTATTTGTTCCTAATGTACAGAGGAGGAGACTGGGGCTCAGGAAGGTCACAAGACTTGCTCAAAAGCCACAGAGCCAGGCCCATTTAACCTTCATATTTTCATAGAAGGAACCAAAATGCTTGCATGTGTATGCGTTGGCCTACACGGTACACGTACACAGTGCTTTTATTCCCACTAGTTGCCAACATTTAAAAATTGGGTGATGTCACAATATCCAGATTTCTGACTTTTTTTAAAATGTCGGAAGATCTGGACATGTGGACGTGCAGGCTGGCACAGCTGCAGCTGGAGCGGGGTAGCTGCTACCTCCTTAGTGTGGGTACACACCCTCCTCTTGACCACAGCCCCTGCCCCACCCATCTCTGAACCACCAGACGTTACTGCTACCCCAGAGGAAGGTACCATTTTACCCACTGGACAGCTCGTTAAACTTGACCCCACCCACCCCCATCCCAAGAAGGAAAAGTTCAGGATGCCGGGACTTGGGAGAAGAAACAGAAAAGCTCTAATAACCCGTGAGGAAGTGAAGCCCTGCAGTCTATTCACTTGGATGCCTCCACCTGGAGCTCAAGGTCTTGGCCTCTTGGGGGTGGCGGGTGGGGAGGCCTCGGTGCAGAGGGCAGGACAGGAGGACCTATGAGTGGTGCCCACTGTTTTCTCGCTTCCTGCACGGCCACCTGGGGAGGCCGCCTGTGAACTGGCTGTTTGTTCCTGCCCCTCGGGAAGGAAGCGCTCTCATCGCCCCCGACAACAGACTTGGCGCGAGGAGCCGGGAACGTGCCTGGGCCTCCGAGCGCACTTTTCCCTTCTGCGAAGGGCAGCCCCAACGCCGTGGAGACAGGAAGATGGGAAGAAAGCACAGCCTGGGGTAGAGCATCCTGTGGGCCACTGACAAAGCCCCAGCTGGGGAAGGGAGGAGGAGGAGGCGGCCGGAGGAAGGGGGTCCGGCGGGGCACACAGATTTTGTACAATGAGCCCCTTTCATCAATGAATAGGGGACTCTCCTCAACTCGGTCTCAATGGTTTTGTTTCTGAAACGACCCATTCTCCACCCAGAAAACCAAACATGCCAGACCCTGTGCCAAGGTCAGGCAGGAGCCTGAGATCCCCGGGCGAGCTGATAATCGGCACCCGGGAGATGACCACTGTGCTCAGTGCTGCTTGCTGACCCGAGCGCCACAATATCCCCTTTCATGTTGACGCTTTTCCGCACGGGGGTGGGAGTAGGGGACCCACTCACACACGTGACATGCTTGGCATAACCGTGGGACCTATTCAGGATACTAAGTGTTCCCTCCCTGGGAACTTAATTGAGACATCTGTGCGGAGGGGGCAGTGCAGGAAGAGAAAGGACTAGAGAAGGGAGAGGCAAGTTAACGTCTGCAGTCTCGAGCTGACGCCTGATGCCAAGTGCACGATGCGGTGGGAATCAACAGTGAGGACCGGGGTAGCCTCCACTGAGCAGGCACTCGGAGGATTTCATCTTCAAGGGTTGACTGCACGGGTAGCAAACAGCACACGGGGGGCCTCGGGCAGTATTCCGCCCAGACGTGTTTTGTTCAGTCCGTGCCACGCCTCAAACATGCTACATATGATGCCAACACTTAAAGTTCAGGAGGTCTCATTTAAACTGCCCAGTTCTGGCATTTCTTAGAAAATCAGAAGACATGGCCACACAAACCCATCACCGTCCTGAGGCACTGACTGTCTGGACCTGGGAGTAGCTGTCCCTCTTAGAAGGGGCAAGCACCTGCAGCTTGTCACAGCTGCCGTCCCCCCACCCCCCGCCCCTGCCCCTGCCCCCATGCTTCCCTCAGTAAGGCTGCCTGCATGGCTGCTGTGGGCACTGGAGTTGGCAATCTCTGGCTTACCAAGTCCCAACACTCTCAGCAGAGGCCCTGGGGTTGGACCAAAGTATGGGATGTGGACCGTAGACTGGCTGTAAAGTAAACTTGGTTACAAAACGAAGGACGATTAGACTCAAGAAGAGAGTATGAGCACACACCCAGGAACACGGGGTCGGCAGCAGCGTCCGCGCCCGGGACAGGAGCTGGGGTCCCGTGTTCTCACTCCCTGCTGGGTATCGTTTTGACAACTCGCCCTGCTTCCCCGAGGCCAAGGACCATCTTCTTTGTTTTTATGCTTAAGGACTCCTGGTGCTGCCGCGTAAAGCAACGCTCTGTAAATTCTCGCTGAACCCAAAGCAGCGGAACCTCAAGTCACGTTGGGCTGGAATCTAAAAGGTGCACTCTGAACCCAGCCAACTTAGGAGTTGAATGATGTTTGCCTGCCTGCAAGTCAAGGCCTCACCTCAAAGATGAACCTTGAGAATGAAAGACAAGGTCAACCTACCGACCAGCTCATGTCTGAGCAAGTGGAGAGGTTCGTCTTTATGTAGCATATCTGATGAGCTATGGTTTTGGGGGAAGACATTACATGTACTGACATCAGACAATGGAAGTCACTTCCCAATTGATCCAAAGATGCAAACACTCAACAGGAACAAGGCAGTCCCAGAGAGTGGTGGTGTGCACACGCTTCACAGCAGCTCTCCAGGCCCGAGAAGGTGGCCTGAGGTGACATGCACCTGCTTCTGCTGTATGTAGCTGTGACCATGTTTCTTCAGCTCTGTATGTGAGTATATGCATGTGTACACACATGCAAACATGAGTGAGCATTCACATGCATGTATGTGTGGTCTCTGACATCCAAAGCCCTCCTAAAAAGCTGCAGTAGGATCTCTAAATATTGTCTTGTCTGCCTAACATCCCTAATTTGCCTCACTCCTGGTACTAATTTCGAATGGCTGCTGGGGGCAGGGAGAGCCAACCTCAGGAGAGAGCCCACCAAGCTGACCTTTATTTCGGGGCCACAGCAGAGCGAGAAAGAAGGAGTGAGGCATAGCAGGCAGTATTCCATGTCTGCACTTTGCATTTAGCTATAATTATTCATGCAGGAGCATCTTTAAACACCAAAAGGGGGAAATATTACAGTTGTTCTGATTTCACACGCTAAATGTGTTTACATGCTAACAGCATTTCTCAGGGACAATTATCTTATTACTAGTGCACTAATCTTTTCAATCTTTTCAGCACAGTTTACAGCTGCAGACTTCAAAAATTATAGCTCATTAAGACCCTGCTTTCGGCAGGTCTGATAAACTATTTGAGCATTTTACCCAAGTGCGAGAAAATTATTTGGGGGAGGGGGTGTGACTGGGGGGTGGGCACAGTGTCAAAGAGAAAAGGAAGACACTGTCTAGCTTCCATCAGCTTGAGGGCTAACCCCTCCCAATGCCTGGATTCTAGAATCCAGTAGACAAGTTCCAGGAATGGAGAAGTCCACAGAATTCAGGACCAAGGACAGCTGGGCTGGGCCATTCAAGGAGAAAGTGGGTGTTTTGTATTTGATTATCTATTTCCATTTGTTTACATTCTTCCATGTGACTTCAGCACAGAGTCATGGCTGAGAACATGAAATGTTGCATCAGATGACCTGTGCTCCATTGTGCTGTGTGACCGTGAGCAAGTTATTTGTCATCTTGGTGCCTCAGTTTCCTCCGACATGAAATAGGGATAATAATAACATCTACCTAACAGGCCACTTATTAGGATTGATTGAATTAACATTTTTAAAGAACCTGGAATAATGTCTGGTTCCTAATAATCATCAAATAAATATTTCATTCATTCATCCATTCATTTATACTCACTCCAGGACACATTTATTTATTTTAGAGAGAGGAAGGGAGAGAGTGAGAGAGAGAGAGAGAGAGAGAGAGAGAGAGAGAAAAAACGTTGATGTGAGAGAGAAATGTCCCCCAAGGGGGGATCAACCTAGGTATGTGCCCTGACTGGGAATCAAACCTACTACCTTTCCGTGTGTGGGACGACACTCCAACCAGTAACGGAGCCACCCTGGCGAGGGCTAAGTATTTCTTTTAAAATGTGTGGGCTGCAAGGCTGTCACATACCTAAACAACATCTGTTTCTAACATGCTCTTGACCTCACTCCTATTCCCTACATTATGGGCCATTTGAGAACTCCTAATACATAATCACAGATGTATTTATTGTGGCTGTTAGCGACACATTCTCCAATTACTTGTCCTGCTATCTCGCTAGCTGCCATATAAAACCAAGACCTTGGGTCATCCATTATTATTTTTTTATTTTTCATTTTGCTTTGTTTTGAGTCACGGAGACACAGACTGCTACCTGGAGGGCTATTGTGGGAACCCAGGTTTGCGGCCCAGCTCCTCAGACCCCAAGCACAGCTCAGGCATCCTTGTTTGTGGCGTGTGAGGAGCTGCGTGGACCATGGTGCGTGGTCATGGTGCGTGGACCACTGAATTCCATCAAGCACATGCTGCATGACTCACAAGGGCTTGGCTGTCTACAGTCCCATCTTCTTTTGAGCTCACACCAATCCTCTGGATAGGTAATCCCGTGCGGTAAGTAGTGCTGACCCTATTTTATAGATGAGGAGACTGAGGCTTTAACCAACTCTTCTATGATTGCATAGGTTGTTAATGAAACGAAGTAAAAATGTGGCACAAACTACGAACATTCTCACCATTTTCTTAAGCTACCTGGCTACAATCTCTTAAGGTTCCTGCTACTACTTGTAGAACTAATGGTAATAACCACCACCACCATCAACCGATGTATACTACATGCTAGTGACATGTACGAACTCACTTCATCCTCACAAGGACTCAACCTATAAATTTTTAGCCCCTATTTTACAGATGAGGGAACTGGGCTCAGAGAGGTTTATGCGACATGCCCAAGGTCACACGGCTACAGAGTGTTAGAGCCAGAACTTGACCAAATTCAGGAGATCTGTCACCAGGTGCCCTGCTCTTGAACACTCTGTTATACAGCTTTTCATAATGCCTGTAAAATTTGACAACTGTGGCCTTTTCAATGAACACAGAAGACAAGACAGACAGAGTAGGGGTTGATGGATTCAACTGGTCACAAAATTAGTGATTTAGTTACATTTGTGATCAATGGTGTCAGATGAGGCTATATGAGGACAGGAAACAGAGGAACTTCCACCTGGGTGGGGAGCCAGAGATTCTTCCAGGAAGTGATCATTAAACTGGGTTTCAAAAAAGAGCAAGACTCAACTTATCTGAGATGAGAGACAAGATAAACATTTTAGGCAGAAGGAACAGCATTAGTGAAGGTTTTGAGATAGGAAATCACACATCATTTTTAAGAAACAAAGAGAGAAAGCCTGAACTTAGAATGTGGAGGGGTGAGCGCCATGCAATGAGGGGGGAGGATGGGTAGAGAGGCTGCGGGGGGGCGGGGGGTCCCCATGGTGCTAGGAAGGAGTTCGGATCATACCCGAAGAGCACCAGGAAATCGCTGGCAAGGCTTGTGTGGATGCAGCTCCATAAGAAGCAGTTTCAGCACCACCACCATCACACTTACATACTGGGCTTTCCCTATCCGATCCACATGCACATCTGAAAACCAACTGAGTGAACCAGCACACTGGAGACTTTTGAAGTGCGTTTCAAGCAATTTCTATTTCCCATTTCTAGGAATCATAACACATCCCACACAGTCTAAGCCATAGGTTGCTCCTACCTGCCAGGCTTTACAAATTAGTCAATCCTCATGATTGTGATAGACAATGAAAAATATCAAGTTGTGACATGTTGCAGCATATTAGAGTCTGATAAAATATCTTTCTTCTGTCTTTAAAAAAAAGACAAGAAATCGATCTAGGTTAGACAAATGTCAATCGGCAACTCTGAGTTCTATGGCTTAGGAAAATGCTACGGGCAATTGTAGGTTGAAAAAGATAAATAGCAACCCACCCCAACACACACACACACACACACACACTGTACATACTACTTCCTGCAAGCTCCCATTTACTGACACCTACTATGTGCTCTGTGCTCTGGTTTATTTCAACCTCATAACTAATGTGACCATCATTCCAACTGCCCTGGGACTGAGAACATGGGTGTTGAGTACTAAATTTAGGAAAGTCCCAAAGTAGGACAAAGTGGTCACCCCCTACCGACAACAACTATGGGTACTGATATAAGGAAAACACAGGCTCAGACACCTGTCAACATCACACAGTAGGTACGTAATGGGCACCCAGGTTCAAATCTGTGTACAGGATAGCCAGTCTGCTCTACCCCCTGGAAAAGGACTTTGAAAACCTCTTGGTTGGTTCACTGTCCCCCCAACACACACATCTCCATGGGGCAGGCTGAACTCTTTGCCTTCGTGAGATGGGAGCTAAGATCCTAGGCAATGAGGTCATCCTCTCTGTGACTCCCTGTTCTGAAGATAACTTGAATGATCAGGGGGCCCCCAAGACCCAGACAGGGCTTATTTTTATTTCTGGCTTAACCACTTGATGCCTGGGAGTTGTGAGCATTTGGGCATTCCACTTACTCATGAGCCTTCTCACCTGGAAAGGGAAGGCTGAACAAAGCCTTCTGACTCATCCTGCAGGGGTGCAGAATGAGGAAAGGAATTCTTGACCTCGGCTGAGGTCTAGAATCAAAGAGCTACAAAGAGCCCAGGAACTCATACACCCAGCTGTGCTCACCGTACAGAGAGAAGAACCGAGGCTTAGAAGAACGGAGAAGATACCTAGAGCAGCAGTTGCTAACCTTTCGAGCCTCACGGACTACCAGTGCTCCACGGACCACCGGTTGGCGACCGCTGACCTAGAGTATTTCCAGTGTTCCCTTTCTCCTTTGCTTTTTTCTCCATAGTTGAATTAAAATAGATCAATAGCATGTATACTACTGTTAGGGGTTTCCACCCCTTAGGCATAGTATACAGATGACAATAAGTGATCCGTGAATGAACAAAAGTCAGAACTTAGTAAGAACACTGTTCAAGGGACAATATGTGTGAGTGTCTGTGTGTGTGTATGAGAGAGAGAGAGAGAGAGAGAGAGAGAGAGAGAGAGAGAGAGAGAGAAAGAGCGAGGTAGGTAGTATGGTTCCAATACCAAAAGGGTGTTTACTTGTTCTAAGACATTTTTTGTTTCTACAAAAAAAATCATTTTAATATAAGCACCTATTAAACAATATACGCTGCAATCTTGATCATGTCCATTGGATTTGCTCAAAGAGGCCAGGCCCTTGCCAGGAAATCTGGTTTCCTCCTGCCAGGTCACTGGTAAGTGACCGTTTTCCAAAAGGTGGCCCCTTGAAGGCAAGCCTGCATCTTTTAACCTAAAATCCTAGTTAGTATTCTAGTAAGATACTTCCTTCTAATTGAGATAATTTCTAGGAAAATGTGGCTAAAGACTTCCTTTCCTTCAAATAAAACAGTAACAGCTGCTATTTATTAAGCATCTAGTATGTGCCAGGTACTATACTGACCTTAACTCATTTTAATTTCTCATTTTCACCTTCATGTTGACAGATATCCCCAGTTCACAGCTGAGAAAACTGAGGCTAAGAGACAGCAAAATAACTGCTTCAGTGTCACCGCCCACCTTCACCCTCTACTTTCTTGTTAGTAGGTTTCCATGCACAGAACACTCTAAGAAACTGATTTTTCCCCACCGGGGATACGAAACAAGGAGTTGCCAAACCTCTGTCCTAGCTCAGCTTTATCACAACCACTTTGCAATTGTAGGCACATTGGCCAAGCTCCTGATCCTCAACTGCTTCACCTATTAAATGGGTATAACTCCCCACTACCCCTCAGGACTGTTGCCAGCAGCAAAGGAGAATGCAGCCAGAAATGCATCTCCCTCGCCCAGAGCTGTCAGCGGCCAGCAGATCTTGCTGCAGGACCTCAATCTTAGCAATCTTTCAAATGCTCCCCGGGGCAAGCCGCCCAACCCACCATGGCCTGCTCCAAGGAGTTACCTCCGAAAATAAACCGTGCTCACTTCAGTGAGCTCACCATAAAGGCTATTTATAGAAGAAAGCACCAGAGCTCCCATCTGGCAGCAGCGTCTCCAAAACTCAGCCCAAACGGCTCTTTTGTAACGTCATCTGCAACATCTGAGTGGCAGCTTTAAATCACAGAGGCCGGCTGGGCGCTGGAACACCCTGTAAGTCAGCACAGTCTGTCTGAGCCGCGATGCCCCGGGGCTTCTGAGAAAACTATTACCGCAGGAAAATTCGAGCTTTTCCCAGGGAGGGTGCTGCAGAAAAATGAGACAGGATGTGGTGGGTGGGGGCCCGTGGATGTGTGGCCGGCCACTGGGCACGTCCTGGGATAGCTCGGTGGTAGAGGGCGAGTATCTGGGTATCAGGGGTCCCACATTTCTCTCAAGCCCATGTTCTCCTGGGGACGGGCTAGCCGCCAAGTGCAGGCTCTCAGTGTCCCCACCCTCGAAGGACACACACACACACACACACACACACACACACACACTTGCATCCAAAAGACACACTTGAAAATGTTGGTATTTACCCCTGGAGGATATACAGAAATGGTTAGCAAGGATTTCTTGTGAGAGAGAATGGAAGAAGGAATTCTACTTCCCTTGTATCTTTCTCTCATGGGTAAATTTTCCTGTCACAGGCTTGTACTCCTATTTAAGAAGCAAGTGCCGCCTGGCCGGTGTGACTCAGTGGTTGAATGTCAACCTATGAGCCAGAAGGTCACGGTTCGATTCCCAGTCAGGGCACATGCCCGGGTTTCGAGCTCATTCTGAGTGTGGTGGGGTGGGGGGGAGGGGAGGGTAGGAGGTAGCCCATTGATGATTCTTTCTCATCATTAATGTTTTTATTTCTCTCTTCCTCTCTCTTCTTCTCTTGGAAATCAATAAAAATATAATTTTTTTTAAAAAAAGCAAATGCCACTTAAAAATGGAAGGACAGTGTGGTGGTCCCTCAAAATTTTAAATATAGAATTACTATACATCCTAGTAATCCCACTCCTGAATGGATACCCAAAAGAATTGAAAGCAAGGACTTGAACATCCATGTTCCTGACAGTATTATTCCTCACATGAGGCAAAAGGCAGAAACAGCCTAAACCATGCACTGGCGGATGGATGGATGGATAAAAAAGTGTGGTATATACATAAAATGAACTACTACTCAGTATTAAAAAGGAAATTTTGACACATGCTATAACTTGGATAATAAACTTTTAAAGACATTATGCTATGTGAAACATACCAGACACAAAAAGACAAAACCTGTATGATCCCACTTAAATGAGGTGTCAGGAAAATCAGAATCCTAGAGACAGAAAGTAGAAGGTGGTTGCCAGGAGCTGGGGGAGGGGTGGGGGGGTTAGTATTTAATGGTACAGATTTTCTGTTGGAGTTGGGGAAGATGAAGGAGTTGTGGAAATGGATGGTGGTGATGGTGGCACACCAAAGTGAATGTACTTAATACCACTGAACGGTGCACTTAAAAATGGTCAAGAAGAAGGGCTGGTTTTCCGGGGAAGGTGCTGGAAAGGCTCAGGCAGGAGCCAAGGTGAAGGGACAGCTCCTTCTGTGCCAGCTGCTCCGGACAAACAGAGGAAATGCAGCTCCAAGGCCTAGCTTTCACTTCCTGAGCTGGGAATGCCTTCTCTTCCTGCCCCCTGGCCAGTTCTGCTTTATCCTTCCCAACTCAACTCAGACTTTCCCTTTGAAACCGTTCCTGGCCTCCCAACGATGCGCTGACCACCCCGCGTCCCTAGCTCACTGCTGTCACCAGCATCGCCAATGACGAGCACCTTGTAATTACTTCGCTCTTGGCCCTGATCTTCCTCAAGATTCTTGATGGGCGGGGTTGTGTTTTACCCGCCCCTGTTCTCCCAGAGCCAACGAGGCTGCCTGACATATGGTCCCTGCACAGCAAATGTTGACTCTCAACAGCAATGATAAAGATGAATGGTTTAAACAAGGGGAACATTTAAATTTTAAGAGTTGAATTAAGAACTGGCTTATGTCAAAGGGAGAGTGGTATGTCTCAAGGTCTCCAGCCCTGGAGTGAGTGTTCCATTTCAGCTGCGTTCTCGTTGTGCCTTAACCTCTCCGAACCCCCAGTTCCCCTCCACAAGGTGGGGTAACACTAGGACCCACCTGCCGGGGTTGCTGTGAAGGTCGCCTCGGCTAATAATGTATGGAAAGCAACTGGCCTGGAGCCTCGGCACAGACAACGCACTTAGGAAATGTGGGCGCCATTGGCAAGCACCTGAAAGAATGACTGAGGCTTCAGAGTCCATGCAGGGGGGCCTCCAGCCCCGGCAGCTGTGGGCCCAGCACACCAGGTGAAAGCAGGCAGGGTGAAGGAGGCGGCCTGCACCACCAGCCCCAGGCACACAGCTGATCTGCCCACGTCTTCCTCTTGAGCTCCCACCAGCTCTGAAAGACAGTTCCCATTCGGCTTTCTCAGCTGGCCAGGCCTGATTCTCCAGGGTCCTCAGAAAAGAGGTCACGGAACAATCAGATATTTTAAGTCTCAGGTAGACTTTGCTTTTGGCCTGCAAGGCGGTTTTGCAATTTCAATTAGTTGCCAATATCTGAGATTCAGGCAGACTGTGCATTCAAAGTCTGGATGTCTGACCTTGAAAAGTCCGATCTCGTCAAGGTGGGTCCACACTTCCTGTCGGCCGGAGCTGAGAAGCAACCGTCCACTTCAGATGGATGTGGGCGCTCTCGGTCCCCAGGTGGCCACCACGCGCGTTCTCACTACATGCCTCACTCAGAAGACATCCAACACTGCAAGTCCTGCCCCATGTGGAGGGATCTGGCCAGAAACAGGCAGCCCCGTTTTGTTTTGTTTTTCTAACTGGTTAGAGGCGGAGCAGCTCTGAGTCTGAGTAAAAATCCGTACTCCAAACCCATCCGACTTCTCTTTGACATCACCAATATGTAAGGACACGATGAATAAATGGTTCTGTTTAATAATAAACTAACCGTGTCTTTGCTGCCTCTCAGGGAGGAAGCTAAAAATACATCACTCGTGGACAGCGCATCCATCTCCCCCGGCGGAGGGGTGTCAGGTGGCGCGGCCTCACCCAGCACCAGCCCTGGAGGGTTCCCTACTAGGAGCACTGCCGAGTCCTGGAGGGATGCAGGGGCTGCGAGGCGCCGGCCTGCACGCTCTCCGCCTTCTCTCACGGTTCAAAGAGGAAATGATGCGGGAGAGACATAACCAGAGGAAGAGACAAACCTGTTCAGGTCACTTGCGTGTCTCTTCTGAAGTGTCACCTTTTCCTAGAGCAGTGGTTCTCAACCTTCTGGCCCTTTAAATACAGCTCCTCATGTTGTGACCCAACCATAAAATTATTTTCGTTGCTACTTCATAACTGTAATGTTGCTACTGTTATGAATCGTAATGTAAATATCTGATATGCAGGATGGTCTTAGGCGACCCCTGTGAAAGGGTCATCCGACCGCCAAAGGGGTCACGACCCACAGGTTGAGAACCGAGAGATCAACCTAGTAAAAGTAGGGCCTGCTCTGAGCCTGTTCCTGTAACACACACACACACACACACACACACACACACACACTCCCCTGTCGCTTTCCCCCAGCAGTCACACAAGCCTCAGCATCCTACTTGTTTGTTCTCTTGTGCACGGTCAATCTTCCCCTCGATTACACGCTCCATGAAGGCAGGGGCCTCCCTGGATCTGGCCTTTCTCCAAACAGGGGTCTGTTTCCAGCACACTCCGCACCAAACAGACCCCTCCTGGAAAACTGCTAAGTGCACCTCTGACATGGTGCCCTGTGATGTTTCACGCTTCTTGCCGTATTTCTCAGCACCCATACAATTACTTAGTGTTTCCTTCCACCTTCATTTTAGTTGAAATATGCCTATTTTAAAAAGTAAAACTTTATGGTGGTGTGTTTAGGCCATAGAGAAGCACCGGTAATTGATGAGTTTTGGAGCCGGCCATCACTTATTCCTGTGTGACCTGGGACAAGTGAGTTTAACCTCTCTGTGCCTCAGTCTCCCCACCTGCAAGACAGACTAGTGAGCACAACCTCCACACATTAGGGGTAAATGAACTAAAACATGTGAAGTTAATTCATGGCAAGAACTTAGAATAGTGCCTGGGATATAGTAAGCTCAACATGATCACTATTCATAGAAAGAAAAAAAAACACCAGTAGTATCTGCCATATTAAAATAAATACAGGATGATTTAAAGAAAAAAAAATGTCATTGCCCTAACCAGTTTGGCTCAGTGGATAGAGCGTTGGCCTGTGGACTGAAGGGTCCCAGGTTCGATTCCAGTCAAGGGCATGTACCTTGGTTGCGGGCACATCCCCAGTAGGGGGTGTGCAGGAAGCAGCTGATCGATGTTTCTCTCTCATCGATGTTTCTGACTCTCTATCCCTCTCCCTTCCTCTCTGTAAAAAATCAATAAAATATATATTTTTTTAAAAAAAGATCTTTTTAAAAAAATGTCATTGATGTAACAGTTTAAAAGCACTATTGGAGACACAGGCTGCGCTCTGCTTTGACTCTCCAGCTGTGGACAGACCCCTCTCCCCAGGCCCCCATTCTCCTATCTTTTAAATGAGGATGCTGGGCCAGGCACGCTTAACATTCTGTTCCTC
Organism: Myotis lucifugus; assembly: GCF_000147115.1. Taxonomy (NCBI): domain Eukaryota; kingdom Metazoa; phylum Chordata; class Mammalia; order Chiroptera; family Vespertilionidae; genus Myotis; species Myotis lucifugus. The sequence continues at coordinate 339,104 of NW_005871372.1, read as the reverse complement.
TCCCAGCTCTGAACCCAGAACTCTCAATCCATGGAGAACCCTACCTTAAAACAGACAAAATAAGGAAAACCGAATCTATAGAATGGGAGCAAAAGGGAGGAGCTGGGGCACTGGAGGCCGGGAGAGAAGGTTATTCGTATGAATAGGATTTGCTCCTACAAACGGATTAACAGCAGAGTTGCTTTAAATAGCAGCTTAAGTCTTGTTTATGGATTACTGAATACTTGATGGGGAGGTGGAGCGGCTTGGGAACTGGGAGCAAAAGCATGATTAGGCCCAACAAGAAATTTAAAAAATGTGCACGTTTTCTTTAAAATTATAACGGGTATCCACAAGAGAAACAGTTCCATTTCAAAAAACCTTATTCCCACCCAATATTTTGGTTGCACGTCAATCACATGAAAGCCAGTGCATCTATGTCCACGAGCCAGTTTAGAACAATAATCCAGCGCATTTATTTCTAAGCCCCTACTCTAAGAACATTGATAATTTTTTAACTGTAGTAAGTGCTTGTAATGTACCAGGCACTGCTGAACACGTGATGGGCATGATTTCATCTAAAGCCACCCACTGCGGCCCTGACCGGTTTGGCTCAGTGGATAGAGCGTCGGCCTGCGGACTGAAGGGTCACAGGTTCGATTCTAGTCAAGGGCATGTACCTTGGTTGCGGGCACATCCCCAGTGGGGGGTGTGCAGGAGGCACCTGATCGATGTTTCTCTCTCATCGATGTTTCTAGCTCTCTATCCCTCTCCCTTCCTCTCTGTAAAAATCAATAAAATACATTTAAAAAAATAAAATAAAATAAAGCCACCCACTGCGGTAGCTATAATTGTTACCATCATTTTGAGGATGAGGAAACTGAGGCTAGGAGTGGGGACATGACTCACCCTGAGTGAGTGGATGGCAGAGTAACTATTCAAGCCAAAGCACAGGAAGCAGGCAAAGAGGTTAGATTATAAAAGGTAGGTTCCTTGTCTCAGGGAGGACACAGATCAGTCAGAAAGGCCAACAGCTACAGAGAAGGATGACAAACACCCTGGGAGAGACTTTTGTGGGAGCAGAGGAAGGGAAGAGCAGCAGTCTGAGCTGTGCCCAAGTCCAGATGTGACCTCAACCAACCCCCAGTTGGTTCTCCATACTCCGGCACCTCTAAACACGCAATGCCCAGATTCGACTCCCCCAGGGACACTCATCAGCACCTCTCTGAGCACACGCCAGTCTATCGGGGGTGCTCTACTCCCAAAGCGGGGCTGCGAGGAGAGAACAAGGAACTCTCCTGCAGGGTCCCTCCCGGGCTGACACCGCCTCACTCGGCCTTCCTCAGCCACCTGAGCGTCTCGCTGCCTCATTTTCCTCCCGTGAAAAATGGGGATATTAGCTGCCCCCCACCTCCCTCGGCGGGGAAGCGCTGGTGATTAATTAGGTAACATCTGTGAAGCACTGCCAGCGTTCTGGAGAAGGGCACCTTGGGAGAGAGCTATAAAAACACGGAGGAGCAGGCTATTATCAGCACCATCATTATTATCATCACTTCCATCAGGACACTCTCCTGCCTGAAGACCCGCAGTGGCTCCCCACGGCCTGAGGAGGCGCAGTGAGCAGCCCGGCCCGCAAGGCCCTGGGTGCCGCTGCTGCTCAGTCCCTCGCCTGGCTTCTCAGCCCCACACTTTTACACCCCACAACCCCCCAGGGAAGGGTCTACCATCCCCACATCGTCCCATCGTCCCCGTTCTCCAGGGCCACGTTCCTCCCCAGCTTTTGAGATGCTTGTAGATTTCAGGGTCAAAGCCTTCTCCCTACTGCACGAGTCCCCATCCCCTTATTGCAATAGTCCCTCTGTCCCCCTCGCAATAATCCTTTCAGATAAAGTCGCTCCCACATGCGAGCTGGGCGCTCAGCCTCCAGTGGGCCTGTTCGTTGCTGGCCTCGTCACTTTCTTCTCCCCGGGGTTTTGTTAGTACAGGCACACGGGCGCACACAAACACAGGGATCTTGCATGCGCTCCTCCATTCCCAGAGCTACACAGCAAAGACGCCATGCAAACTGTGCCTCGATGTGTCATCGCTCCAACTAGACACTAAGCAGGCTGAGGACAGACAGAGTTGAGAGAAAGTACACATTTCATCAACAGAGCCTCGGGAAGTGGGTCACGGCCAGCCAAGCTGAGTTCAGAGTGAGCAGAGCTCCCCATTCTGCTCTTCCCACCTCCCAGAGCCCAACTTCCTCCTGTGCAAAACGGAGACCCCATAACAGGCGCTGCCAAGGAGAAAACGGGATCTGGACTCACTGGGTAAGGAGAGACTGTATCTGAAAGGACTATTGCGAGGGAGGAGAGGGACTCTTGCAATAAGGGGACAGCTTTGACCATGACATCTACAAGCGTCTCAAAAGCGAGGCCTTTCTTTCCTAGAGGAGAGTAAACAGCAGAAAGTACAGGTGTGGGGAGGCGGGATGAAAGGGTGGGAGGATCCCACAGATGAAAAGAGGTTTCACTCCACAGCCAGCCAGTTCTCAGGAAGGGCTGTCCACTGGCTCCGGCAGGAGCAGGGGGGGCTGGCGGAAGGAGAAAAGCTTAGCCAAAGTTGGGTCAGCAAGCATTTCCTTCTGCATGATCGGTGAGGACGGCACGTCAGCTAATCATTTATGAGGCCAAGGAAGGGAATTTGGAGGGTGTGTGCCTGGCCGTTTCACAGGTAAACAAGGGGGCATCCGTGTGCATATGTGTCTTACGGAGAAGGTGGTGCTGTGCAGAACACAGAAGGGCGGAGGGGCTCAGGTAAAATTCAACACCGGCAGCAGTCAAGAGGGTTGTTGTGTGGATTCAGCGGGTAAAGCACAGGAAGTCTTTAAAGCAAACTCCGTCAGCACGAGCTGCTTTGGGTTTTGGTTAATGTTTGTTCACTTCCAGGATGATCTAGCAGGGTGGCTATTGGAGCAGAAAGACAGAGGACGGGGTGGGGACATGCTGGAACAGTCTTGCAGGTAAATATGCAGCCTGGGAGTGTGTCTGTGTTTAGACAGCCAGGCACATGATGCTACTGATTCACATTGCATTTGCTCTCCACTCAGCCCCAGGACATTGTCATCACATCATCTCCTCTTAAGCAAGATGAATGTTAAGCCTAAAATACAGTCAGTGTAGTCCCTGGCCACTGACAAGTTAAAAGAAGAAAGAAATTTACAAATACAACATCCTCCCTCCTCCAAGAATCAAAGCAGATAGGATACCAGACAGGATGGAGAAGCAGGAGTTAAAACGTGTGGCGGAAAATTCTCTACTAAGTTTCTACCGTCTGCTATAATCAGTGGCACGCAAACCTGTTTTAAATTTACCGACAGCTTTTTAAGACGCCATCTAGCTCTTGAGGTATTTTTAGTCAAGTAGAAATTCATTTAGGCCCAAAAGTCAGGAAATGGAATCCTGTCAGGTGTTGTTCTTACAGAATTCCGGTCATGCCCTTTGTCTGCCGTCTGCACCACTTCTCACTTGCACACAATTAAATAATCACTCCCCGCCCCCCCCCCCACCTCTACGGCATCTTTAGCATCTCCCCACAGATGGGGGGGAAAGCCAGGAAGGCCCCACTAGGTTTAAGAGATCTCTTCTCAATCCCAGCCTCATTTCCATCAGCAGAAATAGACGTGTGTGTGTGGGGGGGTGGGGGGGGGGGGGGGGGGTTTACAAGAAAAATAGGGCCCTGAACCAAAATGAAAGACAAGTTCCGCTTTCCCTGCTCCAAACAGACGTATCCAGTAAGGCTGCAGCTATATATATATTTCAGCTGCCAGAAAGAGCTAGGCAGACAGAGGAGGAAGGAAATTAAAACAATACCACCGCGCTGGGAGCAAGGAGAAGGTACCGAAGTCGATGGGAGAACCACCCACCTAGCGCTCAAGCCAAGAAATTATAGGAGTCACCCTTGATTCCTCATTTTCTTCCGCGCACCACGCCCCACCCAACCCACCCCCACTTCCCTGGCAAGTCTAACAGAATCTACCAGGAGATGTGTCCACAACTGTCCGCTTCTGATCCTGACCATCCCCAGGCTGACCCAAGTCATGGTCACTTCAGATCACAGCATCTGTTCACTCCCCACGGTCCTGTCTCCACCCAGCAGCTGGAGGGGCCTTTATAAGATCATAAACCAAGTTACTCACAAAATAGCAAATGATAAGTCAAAGATTCCCATCTCACTGGGGTTAGAATCTAAACTCTTCAACCTGCATGGCAAAGCCCCACACGCTCTCACTCCTGCCTGTTCCCAAGCTCACCTGCCACCACCTTCCCTCTTCCTCCAGGCTCCGGACTTCTGTCTGTTTCCAGAGCAGCCCATCCTCCATGCCTCCAGGCCTTCCCCTCTGCCTGCAATGCTTTTCCTCCAGGTTTCCACATGGTTTCTCTGGTCACTGAGGCGTCAGGTCAAATGTCACCTACCCAGGGGGCCCTCTGGTGCCTGCATTCTCCATCATTTCATAGTGCTTTCATTCCACGTACAACACCTGTCATTTTAATTTTTCCTTCCTCTGTAGATCTCTGTGTCTTGTTTGCGGTTGTGCAGTCAGCATGCATAATGGTGTCCATCCCTAGCTGGTGCTCAAGAAATATTTGTTGAATGAATAAATGACCAGAGGAAGAAAACAGGGCTGTGGCACAGCGAGGAAGCAGGTGCATTCAGAAGAGGCGGTGTGTATTTCACATTAACCTCATATCAATATAGAAGCTACATTTTCATGAGAAGTATGTGCTCCATATTTGGAGTTCATCAGAATGTCAAATGAGGAAGTAAGTTCCCAGGCCCAAGTTGTTACAGACACACTGAAAAGCGTTCCAATAACTGGATCAGGTTTAAGTGTAAACGAATTGAAAGAAACAAAATTAAAAGTTCAATTTCTCAGCACAGGTGGCGTACTTCCAGTGCTCGATAGAAACCCCTGGCTGGTGGCCATGGCGCTGGGAGGCCTGGGTATGGCCCACACCCGTGTCACCACCATCCCAAGAAGGCAGGTGTTTGGCAAAACTGCTCTGGAGGCAGGAGGCAGTGGTTCCATCCTCACCGGCCTCTGGCATGACCTTGGCCACCTGTGGTACTCCAGAGCAGCGGTCGGCAACCGGTGGTCCGCGGGCCACTGGTGATCCGTGAGGTCCGAAAGGTTGGCGACCGCTGCTCCAGAGGACCACGGAGGGGGACGCCGTTTCTAGAAGCAAATAAGGCCATGCACAGAGGCAGCAGCACAGCAGGGCGGTGAAGAGCCCGGGGCCCGGAGCTAGAGAAGCAGTGCCACTCACTAGCTGAGTGGCCTTGGGCACATTATTTAACCTCCCCGTGCCTCAGTTTACCCACAGGTAAGAGGGCAGCAGCTCACCCACAGAGGAGTTTAAAGGGTCAAATGAGACAGTGTAAGGAAGTATTTGGCACGGGGCCAGGCACATAGCAACGTGTCACTATAAATCATCGTAATCATTGTTATGACTCATTATGATACTTGGAGCGCTGCAGACAGAAGTACAGGACAAGACGGGTGCCTCGGTGACACTGAAGCCAAGCCTTTCAAGCGGGGAAATTGCCAGGAGATCACTCACAGTACAGACTCCCACCGGAGACTCCTGCAAATAGAATGAAATATCTGAAGGGCGTTCCAAATAAGAATTAATTTGCCATATTGACGTGGCATTCTTCAGGGACCCTTCCGGGAGAGACCCAGACTGCGTGTGTCCTCTCTGTCACGTGCATCTGTTCATTGGTCAATGGACCAGTCGGTTCAGGAGCCCCTCCAATCAGCAGCGGAGGCTGTGATGGGTCACAAGGCACCGGGACAGAGAGATCAGCGTCGTCATAGATCTGTCAGACTTCAGGGACGCTAAGAGGACCAGATGTTCAAATCGGCCCGTGCAAGCCCAAACCAGAGCTTCCACCCAGGCTGCCAGATTCTTGTGCAAGGGAAACAAAGGGCCTGCCTGGGAGAGTCTGGTGGCATGTCCCTGCAGCAGGCGGGCTGTCGCAGTCGATTTGGAAACAGTTGCAAAGCAGCATTTTTATTGCCCTCCTGGACAGGTTTGCAAAACCTGAAACAATGCCTGTCACTGGCTCAATGATTCCTGAGCACACCCTTCGAGCCAGTCCCTATACTGGGCACCAAGAAGACAAAAGATGAAGAGAGACAGTCTGCGGGTCAGCCAGAGATGCAGAGTTTAACACAGTCTGAAAGCTCCGCTGTCTTTATTAGCCGGTGACTCTGGGCAAGTTGCTTCACCTCTGGAAGACTCAATCTTCTTCCCTGTGAAATGGGATAGCAGCAGGACCTTCCACACCAATGTGTTGTGAGAAATGAGTAAATGCAAATGAAGGGCTTTCTCAACCTGTGGGTCGCGACCCCTTTGGCAGTCAAACGACCCTTTGACAGGGGTCGCCTAAGACCATCCTGCATATCAGATATTTACATTACGATTCATAACAGTAGCAACATTACAGTTATGAAGTAGCAACGAAAATAATTTTATGGTTGGGTCACAACATGAGGAACTGTATTTAAAGGGCCAGAAGGTTGAGAACCACTGGCTTAGAACAACTCCTGGCACACAGTAAGTGCTCAATTAATGTTTTTATTCTGAGTTGTAATATTAGACTGCTTGTAAAGGGCTAAGTTCCAAGTGTTAGAATAGCATATAAGAGGCATCTAAGTAAATGGGGCGTCAGCAAACTATTAGTCCATGGGTCAAATTCAGCTGGTGGCCTCTTTTTGTGAAAAAAAAAAAAAGTCTTATTGGAACATAGGCATGCCTGTTTATTTATACACTATCTCTGGCTACTTTCACATTGCAGAGACAGAGTTGAGTAGTCACCAAGGAGACTTGAATGGCCCTCAATATCTAAAACATTTACTATCTGGTCCTTTAAGAAAGGGTTTGCCAACCCTACTCCACTTCAAATGGACAGAGTTGAAATCAGGGAAGGCTTCCTAGATGAGGTGGCAACCTAACTTTTCCTTCTTCAGTACTAATTCTCAAAGAGGAAGCTCAGACCAGCAGGTCTGGGTAAAAGAGGGACAAACCAACCCCACCTATATCAAATTCTACAATAGAAGCCACCAAATGATGGCCTATGGGGCCAGAAGTAGTCCTCAACCCTGTTTTGTATGGCTTTAAAAACATCTGAGACAACACTAGAAGACTGGGATAAAGCATGATAATCTGCCTTTCTGGCTTGTTAGTTCTGTGTATCTAGAAAACTTTGGCCCAGCCTCCCTCTGAGCCCCCCTTTCAATGGGGGTCTCCAGCTGACTATGACCCCCACCATTCCTGCTTCCTTTCCCCATTTTACATGGATCTGTGTTTATGTCCTCTTCTGCTCCATCGCTGTCAAAAGCCTCTCACACATTCTTTCGTCCTCTACCAATCCAGGAGGTAGACAAGGCAATCACTACCATTTCACAGATGGGAAAACCGAGGTTCAGAGAGACTTCCTTAAGGATACCCGGCCGACAAATGATAACACTGGACAGGAATCAGGACCTCTGACTCCAGTTCACTGCCCGGCCTCAGACATTCAAACCAAAGAATCAGTCATCGTTAAGATTTCGCTAGCGCACTTGATAGCTGGCACAGCTCTTTCGCAGAAGTGAGGCCTTAGAGATCATAGCCGCTCTCGGATCCACACAGGCTGAGACCATGGGGAGGTACGGTCTCACAGCGCTGGAGCCTGGAGGCTGAGATCCAGGTGTGGGCAGGTGGGTTCCTCTGAGGGCCAAGGAAGAATGTGGTGCATGCCCCTCTCCTAAATTCTGGTGACCTGTTGGCAATCTTTGGTGTTTCTTGGCTTGTAGAAGCCTCATCCCAATGTCTGCCTTCATGTTCACATGGCGTTCGCCCTGTGTGTCTGTCTGTGTCCAAATTTCCCCGTTTCATAAGGGCACCAGTCACATTGGTTTAGGGGCCCATCCGACTCCAGTATGACTTCATCTTTACTGGCTGCACGTGCAATGACCCTCTTTCCAAACAAGGGCACATTCTAAGGTCCCAAGGGTTGGGACTTCCAAATATGCAAGTGGGGGAACACAATTCAACCCACAGTAGATGATTTCTTCAAGGTGCCAGGAGAGCATGGGAACGGGAGCTGGGATTCTCTAAAACCCTTTCGAGTTCTCCACCTATGAAAAGGAGAGACCTCAGTCCACCCAGGGCATTCAGGTCCCCGAGTTCCTCCTGCTGCTGGAAGGGTCCTGAGGGAGGAGGGGGCGGGGAGGGGTGGACAGCTCCAGGAACCCGGCACTGGCGGGGGGTGGGGGTGGGGGAGGACCCTTCTCCCTTTTCATTACACCGTGTAAAAGAGAAAACTCAATTTATTTAAGAACAAAGAGGCTTTAACCTGAAATTCACTCTCCTGCCCGGTAACTTCTCGGCATCTATATGCAAGAGCTGCAGCCGGCACTGAGCCCCAGCCACACACGCTGAGGGCCCTAGATTGGGAAAATAATGGCATTTTCTCAACAAATTATCTCACAGCTGAAGTAATAACTTGTTTATAGATGTGCCAATTCAGGTTTCCATCCCCTTAACCTCTGAAAGAAAGGCCGCATCGCCCCCACAGCAAACGGCAGCAGATTCATCCTGTCCCCCCGCCCCCCTCCCTGCCACCCACTGCGGGGCCTTTATTAATTTTAAGCCATTGACAGAGGCTCTTTGGAAACTATGTTTTCACATCTCAGGTCAACATCCTCCTGCTCCCTTCCAATAAAACACGCACCGTCACTGATAAAGCAAATATTTCTCTGGGAAGCAGGAAAACAGAACCACTGTGCTTTAAATACAAGCACCAGGAACCAAGCCAGCAAATGTCCCCAACGGCGGCCATCAAGTTAACTGGTCCGCGATGGGGTTCACCGTCATTATGCAACAAGAAAGCTCAGCCTCGAGCTCTTTCCTGGCGCTCGCTGCCTTCTCGGTCTGTGGCCATGTGGCTGGGAAGGGCAGGTGCCAGGAGCTACATCAAGCATTCAATCAACAAACAGTGAGCACAGCTTACCCTGTGCTGGCACCGTGCCTGGCACTAGGTACCTCGCAGAGGAACCGAGATCCAGCGCCTAATGCCTTCATCCAGTTACAGTCTAGTAAGCGAGACACACAACCAACCAACCAACCAACCAATCTACAAATCTACAAAGCCACATACCTTGTTTCATTAAAGAAACAAGGTATGGAGTTAGAGAGACTAGGGCGATCGGTGGAATTTGATCTGGGATTTGGGGATGAGGGGGAACTGACCTGGAAGAGAGGAAGCCAGTTGGGCTTGATTGGAGAGACTGAGGGGGAAAATTGAATCAAGATGAAGCCAGAAGGTGGGAAGAACCAGAAGGTGTAGGTCAGGAAATGGGGTTTTATTCTGAATGTAGCAAAGAGTGACTGCAAAGTTACAGACAGGGGAGTAACATGAAGCAGTCCCTTCTCTCAGTCTCCATATCTCTGTCTTCTCTCTCTCTCCCTCCAAGACACACACACACACACACACACACACACACACACACACACACTTCTCTTCTACATTTTCTTCAGTCGGTTCTTTGCAATTAGTCCTTGCCTACCTCCTCACTGTCTGAAATGGATTCCACTCTCCACCCGGTGTGGACGCGTGATTCCGGAGAACAGCTAGGAAGCTGGAAGGTAGACAGCACAGCGGGACACTGGGGCCTTAGGACTGGGGGACACAGCCCAGGAAAAGGCCGAAGGAAGCAAGGGAAGGGGGCTTCCGATCACCTTCTCAAGCCCTTGCCATCATCACCACCCCCACCCCCATTCTGCCCAGCGGCTGCCAGAAATGGTACCACAAGGTGGGCACAGTCTTCGTGAATAGTCAGAAGGGACATCCTGCAAGTTCAATTACTGCCTAAATTTATACACGGAGATATACTTATGGGTCCTTCTTTAGCATTTTCAAGCTTACGTGGAGGGAATGGTTATGATTTCCCTCAAGAACTGGCCAGGACAACATGGAGCTTAGTGATGACATTGTCTGTCATGTTCTACAACTGAGTCCCTTCAGGGAAGAGATGACTTCCCTTAACGTCCATCCCTATGTTCCTGGGCAGGTAATCTAAGCTCTCTTTGCCTCAGTCCTTGCCTCTGTAAGATGGGAATAATAACCGTCCCACCTCCAGTTCTTGGGAGGAGAAAACATAAGAAACCGTGCTAAGCCCTGGAGTGATGCCCGGCTTCCCTGTTCAGTGTTAACTAGACTCACTGACATTCACAGCTGAGGTCATTTTTAGTGTGTAACAACCTCCGTCACATTTAGGAGCACCAACCATTTATGGGATGTTTCCTGGTCAGTTATCTCAGCTTTAAAATGTATGATGGGAATAATGTTTAAAAGTGAAATATGTCCACAGGTATTTATACAACATTATTTATTTAGAGTAACGACAAAAAGATCTGAACGTTTAACCATGGGGGCATGGCCGTATTAACCAAGGCACATCAACAGAAAACTATGCACTAATGAGAATGAATAATATGGAGGCTACGATTGATTTTAAAATGTTTACAAATGACCTTATGTGAACATGAAAAAGCCAAAGTGAACGCTGCTTAGAAATGAGGGAAGGTAAAGATGGAGATGCGACAAGCGCTGTTGGGTTGGAAAGGCGGGTCATGGGTCAAGTTTTAAAAGACGGTTTAACATGTGGATATGCAAAATAAACAGCAAAAGGAATGAGCCCCAAGCCTGGAGGGAATTATTTGAGGGATGCTGCAACATGCAATTTCTCTGTAAAGAACTTCCTGCCTTCACAGCCTGGGAGTTGAAAATGTCCATCATTAAGCTCTCCTGATAGAGGGTTTGTCTTACCATATCTATGTACTTGGGTGCCTTTTTCACTATGTCTTACTTTTTAAGGAATGATTGATGGGACACATCACAAAATACTTGTTGAGAGCCTACTATGGGAAAGACTGGGATGGCCACGACCAGGGCTCTAAGAGTGAGGGCCTCCCTTACGAAGAAGATAAGCAAAGAGGGGCCAGTACCTGATGATAATCCCACAAGCACTGACACCTCAGTGCTCCTATGTGCCAGGCATTCATTGTTCTAAGGGTTTTATGGGGAACTAGAGGCCCGGTGCACGAAAATTTGTGCACTGGAGTGGGGGCGGGTCCCTCAGCCCGGTCTGCGCCTTCTCGCAGTCCGGGACCCCTCGGGGGATGTCCGACTAACAGCTTAGGCCCGCTAGGCCTGGGGAGCGGGCCTAAGCTGTTAGTCGGACTTCCTTAGCACTGCTGCAGAGGCGGAAGAGGCTCCCGCCACCACTGCTGCGCTAGCCAGCCATGAGTCAGCTTCTGGCTGAGCGGTGCTCCACCTGTGGAAGCACACTGACCACCAGAAGGCAGCTCCTGTATTGAGCGTCTGCCCCCTGGTGGTCAGTGCGCATCATAGTGACCGGTCGTTCCACCTTTAGGGTCAATTTTCATGTTATCCTTTTACTATATAGGATAACTCCCTTTACTCCTCACCGCCAACCTCGGATGCAGCTACAGCCATTAGACACATGAGGAACTTCATGCTCAGGAAGGGCAAGTGACCTGCCAAGATGACACAACCAGTCAGTGGCAGAGCTGGGATTTGAACCTGTGACTCCGCCTCCAGGGCCCTGCCTCTCACCACTCCACCTCTGATGGAAAGCTGCTCCCAGCAGGAGGGGAAAGGCCTTTCCCAGATGCTCAGTCAGGAATAGCTCACCCTCGTCTCTATTTCAGACACAAGGTTCTATTAAGAGCTGGCCTCGGACCTCAAGCCTGAGGGGCTAGACAGGCAGCCCTTTATAAAGGTCTGGGTGAGGATGGATTAGGGACAAAGAGATTCTCTCTAAAACTGAGACCAAGCCGTGGAGAATTATTTAAGGGCCTCTCAGGAAACCACAGTGATGTCAGAAAGATCCTGTGTGTGTGGTGTATGTGTGTGTTATGTGTGTGTGTGTGTGTGTGTGTGTGTGTGTGTGTGTGGACGTAGAGGGGCTCAGAGGGAGGGTGACAGGCATGAGTGAGCTGCAGGGGACATGGGGCACTGGGATGGACACTCCCCACCCCTACCCAGATGGGACAGCACAGGCTGGGCAGCCCTAAAGAGACCAAAAGAGTCTCTGATGCTGTCAGCATCCAGCTCAGAACTCACAGTGCTGGAATTTGTGCTCAAAAAACAAGAGAAAAAAGCCAACACAATTCCTGTCAGAGCCGATGACGCAAAGTGACGCACACAGAAGAGCAAGCGCACGTGCGAGCGTGCGCATACACACACACACACACACACACGCACACACGCATGCACACGCACACAGTCAAAACAATAGCAGCAGCAGTCACTGACATTTATCGACCACTTACAGTGGGCATTGCCTCCTTTAACCTTCATGACTGCTCTGTGAGAACAATTCTCATCCCCATCATACAGGTGAGAAAACCGAGCCTCCCTGGGGGTAAGCCACCCGTCAAGGCCATGTGGTCATGATTTTAAATCCAGGCAGCCTGTCTCTCTCAGGGACTCACTCCCACACACAGCAACATGCATGCAAACAGTATCCAGAATTACGTCCACACATAAGACAAACCAACGTAGCCCGGAGTTATAAAGATGGGCATAAATGTGTGCACGGGGGCTGCAACAATGTACACGTGCACCCCCATCTCCACACATGGGCCATCCCTCTGCACACCTCCAGGGGGCGCCATTCACACAAATGCAAAATGAACACATGATATGGTTGGATACAAGCACAGAGCTTTCTGGAAGGATGACTCAGATGAGAAAAACAGTATTTAGAGTTCCCCCAGCTAAACAAATGGCTTCACTACCCTGAGCCACCTCTACACAGCTGACACCGCTGATCAATGCCCCGCTGTGCAGAGGGGGGGTTTGATGTCACAGAGGGAGGCAACTCCCGCTGAGGAATGAATGTGCCGCTTGTCAGCTCTGCCCCAGGCCGCAGCACCACACGATGCCCAGTTTCTCCTGGAATTGGGGCCCTGTGTCCATCCGCTCCAGCCTCATTTTCACGTCTTTCTTCCCAACAGACACAAGGCCCCTCAGTTCTGGAGAGCTGGCATGGTTGCCAAGGCCCAGAGGAGGGAGACGGCCTTGAAAAATCACTTTATGAAACATCCGTGCTCGCGGAGGCCAAGCCACAAGGCCCGAGCGGCTGACTTTCCACTCACCAGCCACCCCCCAGCCCCTGCCCCGAAGAGAAGGGGCTCGGGCACAGCTGGCCCTTGTTCTCACCCGCTGGGAGCTCCGGGGAGTCGGAATTCACGGGGATGGCATAGGAGAACCCTTGGCAGCAAACCCCGCTTCTGGCATCTTCCTCAGGGCCCAGGCTTGCTGTGGTCAGCCGAGCCAGCCTGATGCAAGAAATGAAAGCCGGCCATTCACAGTGGGGCTTTTGTGAGCCCAGACACTCAGGCAGAGACTGAGGCAGGCGGGCTTTCATCAGCTGCAGTGGCTGAGACACACTGGGCAGAGGGAGAACTTGGGGTCTGGGGCCAGCAGAAGCCAAGCCTGGGCCCTTGGTGTAGGAGAGCATGACATGGCAGGCAGGGGAGATGGAAACTGCTCTTCCACACCTCCTGTCTCCTCTCAGTTCCTCCCAACCCTGGGGAGGGGGCATGAAGACTAACACTTCACCTATTCATTCATTCATTCAATATTTCTTGAGCATCTATGATGTGCTGGGTGTTATTGCTTTAGGTACATACAGTGTGAATAAAAGTCTACACGCTCATGTAGTTTATTCTCAAATTTCTCAAGCTCTCCCCAGCCCTCCCTACAGCCAACAGCTGTGTGACCTGGAGCACACAGCTTCCCCTCTCTGTGCTTCTGACATCTCTCCCAAAGTCCCTGTGAACCACCATCTGGGAGCCACCAGATTTCCCCTTAGGGCCTGAACTAGATTGAGTTGGTTTCCATCACTTGCAGCCAAAAGAGTTCTGTCTAGGAGATTAGGAAAAAGAGCAGAGAAGACAAACAGCAAGTTTGGGAAGGCAGCGGGGAGCTGATGAGTCATCTGCTCATCTGGAAAGCAGATGGGGAGACACGTGGAGCAGAGGAGGCCCTGGGGAAGAGAATCAGTACCCACTCCACCTCCAACAGCCATTGGAAGCTGGGGGTTAAAAGGGACCGCTGGGCCCCTGAGGACAAGAAGGAAGATGCTGAACAGCTAACTGGTTAATTCAAAAGAAAGAGAACACAAGCGGCCTTTTATTCTGTGTGCTTCGACTGTGCTAGGCACTGGGCCGGGTGTGTGGATGCAACAGGAAAAGAAAAGTAAAGGGCACAGACTGTGTCTACATGCCAGGGTCAGTCTTTCAGAATCACACTTTGTATTTGAACCCCTTTGCTTTATTTACTCATTCATTTTCCTTGCCTGTTCCCCACCCATCTGTGGGACTCCTACTGAAACAGGCACTGTATGAGGTTCAGTGTGGAGTGTGGCCTTGGGAATCAGGCGAGTCTGCATGCATTCTAAGCCAGGCTCTGCTACTTCCTGGCTGTGTGATCCTGAACAAGCTACTTAGCGTCTCAGAGCCTCCGTTCCCTGCCCTGTAAAATGGAAATAACGAAGATTCTTTTTGAGGAATAAATGGGATCTTGCTTTTTGAAGTGCCTACTGAGCCCAGCAGCATGTGCTTGGTAAGCTTTCATGAAGTGGTATGAACGAATATATTACAAATTCTCATGAAATCTTCAGAGCCGAAGCCTCAGGAGCTGCGCAGCACGACGCTTCTGAAGCCAATCTCAGCTTTCTTCTGGTTCACGTTCATTTCTGAGTTTCGTACCTAGATGCTCACAGGAGTTCCCTCAGAAATGTCCTAACCAAGTGCCCAATTTCCAGCCCCGAACTGGAAAAGTCCCTCCAATTTATTAAAAACCCCTGGGATTGGATCACAATATTCTGGTTGACATGTTTTTCACCGCTAGAAGAATAAGGAACATTCGATATTTGGGGGCGGAAGCAGGCCCATCAGGCGCCCTTGTGTGACATGTCAAGGCCCGTTGTGAGTTCAGACACCAGATGTAGACAGTCCTGAGGACCCAAAATGGGCTGTAGAAACTGGGCCAAGAGCTCTGCCCATAATGACACATGTCAAAACTGAAGAAAGCCATAGTCAAGGGGGAAAAAAAAGATGCAAATTACAAAGACCTTCTTCCAAACCACCTTCTAAAAGTGAACAGAAAGAGCAGGCAGCTGCCAGAGTGTGCCCAAACCTCCTCCTTCCGAGCTAGAAAGAGTAAGAGGTCAACTTCCAACTTGCAATTTAATTCTATTTTGAAGTTTACTGGAAAGCAGAAAATAAGAAAGGGATCTGAGAGAGGCCAGCAGTTTGAGGACAAGGAGGAAACTGAAACAAAGCACTCAAAAGGCCCAGCAGCCTGGGTCTCCCCTAACTTAGCCCCTCAAAGCCCCCTCCGGCGCAAGCAAATTAGCAACAGTGTGTGACACTGACTTTGAACAACCACAGTTATCTTCAGAGCTCCATTTTTAGGGAGGCAAGATGGGGGGTGGTCACACATTGCGAAAGATGCGCACTAAAATGACTCGATTTTTTTCAAGTATTGATATTTGAAAGGTGTAAGACAGGGTTTTCGCTGCAAACAGACAGACTCAAAAGGGATGCACTGAGTGACACCAAGTGACCCGCAGGGTCTCTGGGACACCGGGACTCACGCTTGGAGGCTCTGCTGGGGGAGAAAGTGACCCGATCATGAGGACTGGCCAGCAGAGCCCCTGCCCTGGCTCCTCCTGCATTTATACCGCAGAGGCCAGCACAGAATGGACACCTTGACCTCTGCTGGCTGCCCCAAAGACAACACCACCATCGCTGCCCTTCTCACAGGAGTGCTGGGCCGGACGACTCGTTTCACCCGCTTCCTCGCAAAACTCCAAAGTTGCTGACACAGAAGGCGCATGAGAGCTCTAAGTGCAGAGAGAGAAACCCTGAACATTCCTGCGCCACCAGGTACAGGACACAGGTTCTCGGCTGCCTGTCACCATCGTCGTTGCCGAAGGCTTCCTGCATATTCCACAGGCTGCTGTAAAAGTTCTCAGAAAGAGACAGGGTTGCTCATTCAGCAGTAAAGAACCCGGGCCCTGGACCCTCCCTGCCTGGGTCTGCAGCCTGCTACCCGCCCCTTGCAACCTGGAGGACTTTGGGCCATTCACTCAGCCCCCACGGCAGAAGGAGAGTCGTAACGGTGTGTGCGTCGCAGGCTGTCGTGAGGCGTGCACAGGCTAATTTAAGTCAAGCGCTCGACACACTGCCTGGGACATAAATTTATGCAAAAATATTAGTCGTAGTTGCTATTGTTGGTGTTGGTGATAAAAATTAATATAATGACATTTGCGGTGCTAGTTCCTTGATAGAGTGCCATTAAGCCAAGAGCTATCTATTTAATGCAATTTGCTCCCCAATTAATTAATTATGTTATATCCAAATTGAATTAGAATGTCTCACTCTCCCAGGAATACTGGCAGTTTCACCTTGGGTTGCCAAAAATGCCCCGCCACCAAGAAGTGGCTTACGAGGCATCGCCTGCCATTTCATTCGATGAAAGCCAAGTTGATTGTTTTCAAGAAGACTTTTGGCCATGAGGCCTCAGGTCACGGAACTGAGGAAAATCACTTCTGAACAGCAGAGGAGAACACTCCTCGGTGAACTGGGGTTTGGGTCACTGCAAGGGTGACCTTTCGGAGACCCCTGGTCTCTAACAGCTCTGGGTCAGAGTGGAACGCTGGTGCACCCGGCTCCAGCCTTGTCCTGTGAGGATGACCTCATGCCTGCCCGGCTTTCAAACACAGTCAGGGGCTCCAGAAACCAGCCAAGAGGAGAAAACCCAGCACCGAGGGCCTCTCTCTTGTGAGCAGGAGGCCCATCTTTGGTGGACGCAGTTAATCCAGAGGTTACATCACAAAATCCGCTGTTGACACACAGCTCGGCTCTCAACAGTAGTGACAAGGATGTTTTCTTTGCGCTGGCACATTTAGAAAACCCCTTCAGACTTCTTGGGGATGGGGGAGATGCAGAAAGGGGAACAAGCGCTCCCCCCACCTGTCCAATAGGCAGGTGTCCAGGGTTTTATCTCACTCCTACTTGACTTGAAGGGCATGGGTGACAAGTACAGGCAAGGTGGCTTCTCCGGGCTCCGTGGGCACACCCCCGCCCCCAGAAGCTCTGCACAGACCGTAGAGCTGAGGTCCATGTCCTGATGAGGTGATGTTTGTGTTCTCATGGCCACAGTCCAGACCAAGTCTAAGGGAATCATTCACATGAACAACTATGTGAACTGCACCCTGGGGGAGATGTGGAGGGCATAATGCTCAAGTCCATGTGATGAGGTCCTAGCATGCTCCCATGAAAACACACACACACACACACACACACACACACACCAAGGATTCCAGAATACCAGGCTTAACCCTGCCTAAACTTGACCACTTACCCACTGTGTAGTTAGAGGCCAAAATGAAGCCCATGTAAACAGATTAAACACCATGGCAACTAAATTCCAACCTTGCAAATACCAAAGATGGGGGGGAAAGAAGACTCACTTAGAGATTAGCATTTCTTGGGGGATTAGGGGAGGGCCAAGGCAGAGAGGCGCTCAAGAATCTAAGTAATCGAGTTTTTTCTGACTCTGTTGGAAATAGGTGGTCTCATACTTGGGTTCTCCCAGCCAACCACCATGCACCACCTTAAAAGGTAGCCCCGCGGATGGAGGGGGGAATCTAATGACATTTGCTTTTCTAGTCAAGAAGCACCTCCACAGGCTGCACGCCAACTGCAATGTTCTTTTCCTGATGGTCCTGCTGTTGGGGAGAAGCAGGGAGGGACATATAACTCGTCAACCCTGCACCTGACTTGCAATCCAACCCATGTTCGGTATATTCATATCGGTTCAGTCGCTTACTCCAGGGACTAATATGAGCCTGGTGTGGCTGGAGAGAGACTACAGGGACATTGCCCACCTTTCCCAAAAAAACTCATGACTATTCCAGCTTAGATACACCATGAGATAAAGTACACCTCGCAATGCAATCCGACTGCACAACAGGCCAGATCTGAACCCCCAGAGGAGATGCCAGCCAGCCCTTGGCAGAGATGTTCACCGGTTTGGGTTCATCAACATTGACACAGAAGTGCATCCTGTGGTTACTAAACCCTGCTTGCCCCCTCTTCCTGCTCACTCCAGAAGTCCTCACAACCCCCTCCCAAACTCAGCGACAACGTCACTTCCTCCAAGAAGGCTTCTATGATTCCCAGACTGGTCCAGCCCACTTGCTATACTCTCATTAAGCTCAGTCTTCCCCACTATACAGGAGAGGTCAGGGAATGTGCCGAATCCCTACCATTATAACCCTGGTGCCGAGTCCTAGTCCGGAGCCGGACAAATAGTAGGCACTCAGTGTATACAGCCCACAGAAAGGCATGGTAACGACTGGCCTTTTTGTGCCCCTGGGGCCTGACACTCTGTTGGGGGGGGTGGGCAGAGGGGGGAAGGTGGTGTTTCTGATGACAACCCCACACAGCTCTGCACCTCAGGGGACCCAGCTGGCTCCACGCCCTCCCAGGACCCCAGCAGTGCTATCCTGTGCCTACGTGTGAGCAAAGGGGCTGTTCTGTGTCTTCTTAGATTCTGTCTTTGTTTAGTTGGCATCCATGCATCACAGGACCAATTATATGAAGAATATTTTCTTATTTCCTATATTCTTGATGCTCTGACATTTGAGACGAAGGGGCGAGGCTACCCTTCCCTGGGCCAGCCAATTCTTAGAAATACCCATGGGTTAGCCAGGAGCATCTTTCATATACAAGCCAACCATATCCTCATCTACACCCCTCAATTACCATCTTATCTAACTCATAACGCAAGCCAATGGCTTCCTGCCCTAAATCACACCAAGGCCACGGAGCAGGCAACTGGGGACCATCTCCGTAGCCCTGAGGCCTCTGAAATTATTCAAACGAGCCAGTCCTCAACGGTTGGTCCTGCCCTGCCTTGGCTACCCAGGGAAACCCCAGTACCCCTCCCTTCCTGCCTTCCACTTCCGGACCAAAGCCTGCGGTTCCTCCGGGCCCTGTGTGATGGGCCCTGCTTCTCGTTTCTAGGGAAACCTGAGCAACATGAAACTTTTCTTCAATGTCTCCTGGCCGTCACTCAGGCACCTTTATAAATTAAGACTTGGGCACAGAACAGGGGCGGGTGTGTGGGTGGGTCTCCTTATGAGTGTCCTGCCCTTCCTTGCCCCTCCCCTGGCCGTCAATTTGACTAATCAGCTTGCCTTGACTGCAACCACAGGAAGTCTTGATACATGTAAATGAGAAATGAGAAACAGAACATTTCTGCAAAATGAGGTGAAAAACAAATCATGGTATCCTCCTCGGAAGGACTCTGGAGCCAGGCTGCCTGGGCTTGTTTGCATGTGACCCCTGCCACCTACTCACCACGGGCCCCGCTCAGCTGCGCCCACCTGACTGCTGTCTCCCCACCCGCAGAACGGGACTCCTGACAAAAGAAAGTGGGGTGAGGATTAAAACCCATTAATACGGGAATGAGCCAGCGCATGTAAGTGCTGTGTGGGTGGGAACTGCTACCATCCCTCACTCCACCTTTAAGGCAGGCGCTCAGGGGAATCTGGACCAGTCCTGTGGAGGAAAAAGAGCCCCATGTTTAAACCCTTTATTCAGCACTTACTCCTCGCCTGACAGCACACACAGCATCTGGTATAAACACGGAGGACCGTCCGCACACACCAAGCCACCCAGGGAGGGTAGGTTATCATCCCCATTTTACAGATGAGAAAACTGAGGCTCGGGAAGCTTGAGTACATTTTCCCAAAACCACAAAGCTAGGAATCGGTGCACGCGGCCTGGATTTCTGATTCTAAAAAACTCTATGCCTCTCCCCACTTTCAACCTCCCCCATTTCATGTCCCCCGACTTCACCAAATAGACACTGAGTTACGTGCCGGGCACTGGGCTGCTGGGAACTGAGGATACAGCAGTGAGCACCACAGCTGGGAGCCAGTCTGGGAATCATCCAGGCTCGTGGGAGAGAGGGTCAGAGGGGTGGTCGCAGAAACACACGGAGAGGTGCAGACTGGAACAAGAGCTACGAAGGAACAGCAGGGGCTGGAGCTGCAGTGAGAGCCTCCAGGGCCCAACAGAAACCCGGGCCAGGGAAGTCCTCCCTGGAAAGATCACTCCAGGCAGAGGGGACGGCAGCCGTGAGGGCCCGGAAAGGAGACAGGGCTTGGCATGTTTGGGAAACGACCAGAAAGCTAGCATGACGGTGACGTAGTGATAAGAGGGAAACATTAGATGATGAGAGCTGAGCAGGGTTTCTCAACCTCGTCACTCCTGACATTTTGGACCAGAACATACGGCGGCGGGGACAAGGGAGGGGGAGGTGCTGGCCTGTGCACTGTAAGATGTCTAACAGCATCTCTGGTCTCAGGAGCGCCACCCCTCTAGTGACAACTAAAAATGTCTCAATTACCCACTGTCCACCCCCACGGGTAGAGAACAAAATCCCTCACCACCAAGCTATTTCGGGCACAGCAGAAGCCTGTGCTTGTGGAATACAGAACTGGCCTTTGCCTGACCCAGTTAGTGGAGAGAATGCACTCCATTCCTTTGGAGAATTATTTGGGGAAAAGTAAGTTCCCGCGCTCAGTAGACAGGGAGCGCCCTGAGGGACATCATCCATCTTGGTCCCTTCAGCACCGTATCCCTGGTCCCTTGCACAGGACCCCAGACACCAAAGCACAGAAGGCACCTGGGAGTGTTTGAGGAAGACAGAAAACTCCCTGAGTCCAACAGCCACATTCCTGTCACTGGCAGCGTCTGCAGCTACAGGCCGGGCACACATCAGCCCACTCTGGCTTTGAGAATGGCCAGAAGGAGCGGCGGCCCCTGCTGGCATGTCTACAGCTCTCACCTCCAGGCCCCTCAGATGCTGGGCCTGAGGTTCTGAGTTCTGCAGGCCAGCGGGCCGAGTCTCAGTCTCAGCTGCTGCATCCACCAGGAATGGCCCCGCACACTCATCTGCACGATCGTCAAATGCCTCCTAAAACAAGAAGTGAGAGTGGAGCCCTGTGTCAACTACAGCTGGTGGGGTGGGGGTAGGGGTGGGGGAAAGCCATGCAAATCAGCACTGAGAGCAAGTAAGAAATTTGACTTTTGTGCAGTGCCCACGTGTGATATAGCGGTTGGTGTCACTTTAAAAATCAAATAATGGCCAGCCAATGATTTCGGTTCATTTGGACCCTTCACGACTTGCAACTCTACAGGCATGAGTTGCAGGTTCAGTCTGGACCCTGGAGAATGGGGATGATGAGTGAGAAGGGGTCAGCAAAGAGTGGCCAGGTGATATGCTTCTTTCATTTGCTACTAGCCACTGCCAAGAGGAAAGAAATTATCACTGTGCAAGGCTTTACTGACTTATTCTTAATTCGGACTCACAATAGCCTCATGCAGTAAATATTATCCTATGTTTTTTGTTAATCCTCATCTGAGGATATTTTTTCCCATTGATTTTTAGAAAGAGTGGAAGGGATAGGGATAGGGAGAGAGAGAGAAAGAGAGAGAGAGAGAGAGAGAGAGAGAGAGAGAGAGAGAGAGAGGCAGAACACGATATGAAAGAGACACATTGATTGGTTGCCTTTGAAGTGCATCCCAGTTGGAGCTGGGGATCGAACCTGCAACCCAGGGATGTGCCCTTGTCCAGGAATCAAACCCTTGACTCTCTACCCACACCTGCCAGGGCAATATTATCCTATTTTATAAGTGAAAAAACTGAAGTTTGGAGAGATTAGGAATTGTGACCTTCATCATCTATCTAGAAAGCTTTAACTCCTACCACAATCCCCCCACTCTCTCAGCTCTAGCTACACTAGTCTTCTTGCAGTCCTGCCCCAGGACATTTGCACAGGTTGTTTCCTATGCCTGGATTACTCGGTCCTCCCTTCTTCACCTGCTTAACTCCACTCGACTATCATATCTCAGGTTATTCATCCACCAACAAGTCTTCTGGCCTTTCTTCAGACCAAACTACCCTATTCAAAGCCCTTGCATCATAAGGGCTTCTTTTTCTGCCTGGGGACTTGTTAAAGTTGCAAATTAACAGAAGAACCACTGTTTGCTGGCTCCCCATTCTATGCATATGGGTCAGATTCAAGATGGCCACAAACTCTCTGACATTCTCCTCATGGGAAGGTGGATTTGTATTCCCATTGAAAATAGGCCTGGGTCCTAAGAACTCCTGCTGGGACTCGTGGGACATTCATTCTTGGGAAGTGTCCCCTTGGAACACGGCCATCATGCTGGAGGAGCCCAATGCACAGGCGCCCTAGTCACAGCTGAGCTCCTAGCCAACAGCCAGCACCGACTGCAGCCACGTGAATGAGACTCAGTGGGTAGGTATCCACCCAGCCAAAACTTGAGATAACTGCAACCCCAGCCCATATCTGACTGCAACACATGTGAAAACCCAAGGGAGGCCCTGGCTGGGTAACTCAGTTGGTTAGAGCATCATCCAGATATGCCAATGTTGCAGGTTCAATCCCTGGTCAGGGCATATACAAGAATCAGCAAATGAATCAATGAATTCATAAATAAATGGAACAACAAATCTCTCCCTTCCCTTCCTCTCTAAAATAAATTAAAAAAAAAAAACATCCAAGGGAGAACTGTCTAGTTAAGCCCAGTGAACACAAAACTGAGAGATAATCTATATATATAAAAGTCTAAGTAACCGTTATGACCAGCAGACCGGCCGCTAGCTATAACATGCACTGACCACCAGAGGGCAAACGCTCAATGCATGAGCTGCCCCCTGGTGGTCAGTGCACTCCCACAGCCAACCCTCCCACCCCTTGGCCGGCCAACTTCCCGCTGTCCCTCCCCCTGGCTGGTTGGCCCAGAAGGCCCCCATCGGCCAGGAGGGGACCGCATGCATGAATTCATACTCTGGGCCTCTAGTAATATATAACTGCTAAGCCACCAAGTTTGAGAGTATTTGTCACATAGCAATAAATAACCAGGACCCCACTGGATCAGACATAATGAACAGTTGTTCACACCTAGAGGCAGTAGCTATGACTAGGTGTTGATTAAATGAAGAACTGAATGTGTGAATTAACTAACGGAGAAGGTTGGATCTGAACCAGGTTATATCACTCCAAATCTCCCCTTCCCTTTTCTATTTAACCATAATATTCCCTGGGTAAGGAAAACATTTTATTTCCTGTCTTTCATATTTGGTACAGGTTTGGGAAGAAAACTGAAATTATCATATTGAGCCTTGTCACAAAATGGGAGCCTTGGCACCTCTATGCCAGGGCAAGTTCAAAGTTAAATATTACCTTGTTATGCCCTCATCGGGGTCTTGCACAGAGTTTTTTCAGTAATGCAAACCATAAGGTCTCTGACATAATTACTCAACTCTGCTATAGGGAGAAAGTTGCTAAAAGCAATATGTAAATGAATGGGTGTGGCTGTGTTCCAATAAAACTTTATTTACAAAAACAATGCACAAGATTTGTATAATACAGTAGTCCTTAAATTTAGGCATGCTCATGTTTGTAGACCCAATGATATAGGCAATGCCTCCAACAAAAATGACTTTGCCTTGTAAACAGTATCTTTCATTCTATTTTGGCATGGTCAAACAGTTTCAGGAACCAAAGACATAAGAAAAAGTTACAATAAAAAAATTAAGGTAGAGAAAAATCAGATCCAGTGGCCTATTTTTTTCTCCTGTAAATCTGAGTATAGGATGCCCTTGGCCAGCTCACGAAGCAGTGTTCCATGACAGCGATATTTGGAATCCATTAAGGCTACTCATTGCAAAGAGAATACCCCTAGTAAACCTCCATGAACTATTTGTTGATAAATAACTGAATGTGTGTCTATCAGAATGAGAGTAATCTGCTCATTACTATTAGTCCATTCAACAATAGGGCTCAACTACTGACTGGGTGAAGCAAAACATTGTCTAATATTTTGTATAAGAAGCTCCTGCTAGGACTCCAGGAACTCTTTTGTCTTTGTAGGATCAAGCCTTCAATTTCAGAAAGTGCTACTAGGTGAGTACAAACTGGTCAAAAACCAAACTTATCCTATATAATAAAAGCCTAATATGCAAATCGACCGAACGGCTGAATGACTGGCGGAATGACCAGTCACTATGATGCACCCTGACCACCAGAGGGCAGACGCTCAACACAGGAGCTGCCCCCAGCCCGCAGGACCCAGGCCAGCGAAGGCAGGTGCCAGCGGGCCCCCCCCCCCCGATCGCCCCGCCGGTCGCCCCACAAATCGGCCCTGATCACTGGCCAGGCCTAGGGACCCTACCCGTGCACGAATTTCATGCACTGGGCCTCTAGTGTACATATAAAGCACAAGGACACAACTATGGCTTGTACCCAAACTCGAGATGTCAGGGTGATAGTTAACTTTTTTAACTTTGTATTTAAAATCATCATAGACATCAGGCATTTAATTTTTAAGTGCATGGCTCATGTTAATTCTCAGGCAACAGACATTTGCTATGCTAATTATTACTAGCAGTAATGGCTCATTATGTGAAGAACTCCTGAACCTACAAAGTAATTTTAAAAACCAGTATTGCATCATTTTATTCTTGGACCAGTCCCAGGATTAGGTAGAATGGGTATAACTGTTCTCATTTACAGATGAAGAAAGTGAGGCTCACAGTGGGGACCAGTGACCTGCCCCTGGTCACAACTAGTAAGTGGCAGTGATGAGGCTGCAGACCAAGCCTTCTATTTCCAGCCTTCTTACCTCAAGGGAACAGGGTAGCTGCTCGGTATGCCAGGTATGCAGCACCTCTTTCCACTGCCCTTTACAAAGGTTAGTACCACCCCCAAAATGTGCTTGGCTAATTACTCAGACATTTTTCAGCAAAGGGTCCAAATGTTCAATGGAATGGGTGGGCATGCTATTTGTTATGCCATATTTTTAAAGGGATGGGAATGTCCAATAATGATCCAGGGGCTTGTCCTGGAAGCAAATTTCAACCAAAAACCTCAATTTCCTATCTGAATCTGCCTCCATTTCAAAAACTGAATCTTTCTCGATTGACCCAATAAAACCCACTTCAGATTTAAACACCAGGGTGGGAGGTGCGTTGGCCCAAGCCAGATGGCCTCGTCTTTGGGTCCTCACCAAACATAAGCCATCTGCTCTTGTGACAGGGTACTTGAACCACTGCAGATACGTACACAGCATCCCTCCCCCCACAGCTGTGCTCACTCTGGGTCTACTTACACTGTGCAAGTTGGTTTACCTTACTAGCGTCACCTTTCCGATCAAACATGAGCACTGCATGAAGAACCCATGGAAAATTAAGAATCAGACATATATTTTGTTCTTAAGAGAATACTCCTGTGCCTTGCTTCTCACTGTGCTTTTGACAGGAGGCTAAGGAGATAGAATCATTGTGAGGCTCCTGAAAAATCCTTGCCAGTGAAGGAGTGGTAGACCATGTTGTCTAAAGATGACTGCAACTATATCCCCCATCCCATATGCTTTTCTGCAAGGTGACCTTGCCACACACACCATCTCCCCTCCCCACCCCACCCCCGTTCCTACAAAAGATGGGGTGTGTTCTTCCAGCCCCTAGAGCCTGAGTGGGCCCAATGACTGCTTTGAGCAACAGAATATGGCAGAAGTGACACTGTCCCAGTCCCAGGCGGAGCCCTTAATTTTCTGGCGGCCTCCACTTCCTGCCTCCAGGAGGCCATCTGCCACATGAGAGGTGTCACTGCCCTGAGACCACCGTGCTGTGAGGAAACCAAGAGCTCTGGAAAACAAGGTGCCACGTGGAGAGCGAGGGGAGGTCCGAGAGGAACAAGACAACAGACCTATGGACGAAGAAGTCAGCCTAGAAGTGGACCCTCCAGCCCAGCGGCCACCACACAGAGCAGAAACACACCGCCCGGCAGAGCCCTTCCTAAACTCCTGACCCACAGAAGTGGGAATGAAACGAAATAGTTGATCTGGGCCATGAGCTTTTCAGATACAGGCAGACCTGCTCTTATCGAGCTGCATGCACTTCATTGCCTTCCACAGCTGTGCACTTTCTACAAACTGAAGGCGAGACTTTCCACCAGCACAAAACTCCCGATTCACTGGATTGCGACACTTGCTTTATTGCACCGTCTGGAACCAAACCACTCTCTCCAAGGTATGCCTGCTGTCTGTGACACGATCATAGAGACCTAGCACACACTTTTAAAACTGAAGCGTACGGTAGATCTTGCGCGAGGTCACTGTGAATGGTTGTATAGTTTGGTGCCTGCAAAGTGGGGGCTGACATCTAGCCAGCGCCCCTCACCAAGGCCTGCCTAGGTGGGATGGTCCTTGCTCAGCGAGGGTGCTTTCTCTATTCCTCCACTAAAGGGCGCCTTCATCAGCCCCGAGAGGGCCCCATAGAGACTAGCAGTGACTCCCAGCTCACTTGTCCAGATTCAATACCTTAAGCTCTGGGAGCCTGTGAGTTTTAAGGGCAAGTGAGGTCACCATGGCCAACTGCATGCTCTCTTGCTGACCTCACTGGACTTACCGACTCTGCCTGGTCCTTCCTCCCTCTGTTCCAAGCTGCCCACCAATGGGGGTCGGCGCCCTCCCCGCCCAGTGGGTCTGCTCACTCTCAGGGGTGGTGCCTGTTGATGATGCCACGGGAAATTGCCCACCCCAGGACAGAGCTCAGCGCTGGGCCCTGGCTTCTGTACCACAAGGGCAGACAGTCTGCTCCCTGTTGCCTTCAACAATGGCTGGCAGTTGGACTCATTCAGAACTCATTAAGGTATTTTTCCCTCCAAGCCCCTTCCACGGGGACTGAATACTAATGAGCCTCCAGCACAAAGGAGGGGCCTCCTGCTGCCCTCCAGCGCTGGGCAGTGGCTCCGTGGGGACAGTCTGACCCCTACCTCACTCCCGGGGCTTTGTGCAGGAGTCACTATTGATTACTGTTGCTTTCTGGGATGACTAAAGCTCGCCCTGCCATGGTGGCGGTGCCCCGGGACCAGTTCTCTCAGCATAAGCAAGTACTGGAGGCAAGACCCGCAGGAAAGCAGCTGCCGCCTGACCAGAGAGGCAGGAAGTCCGAGCAGCCTCCGTTTTAGCCTTTGTACCTGGCCTAAAAGCTCTCAATCCGTCCATCCAACCCAGGGGACGTGTGGACATCCTCTTCCTTTTTTCCTCGTAGAAGCTGGTGCGCATCACTTGAACTCCAGAGCCAGAGACATCTGTGTTCAAATCCAGACTGCCACTTCCTAGCCAAACTTCTCTGTTTTCTCTCCTATAAAACAGAGGCCACGACACTGAGCAAACCTACAAGGACCAGAAAGATAAGGCCAAGTAAGCTAGAAATGGTGGCACTCAAGTTACTGCCTGCGTTTCGTGAGCAAGGCTTTCTGAAAAAACTTCAATAGGAATGTATTCACGGCGGTGTATGTTAAAAGAAAAAAGGCTCCGTGAATACCATGATTTTATAGCTTAAGGTTGAGCTACATAAAAAGTGAGTGGATTTAAAGAAACATACAATAGGTATTGCTGGGGAAAGTACTACTTGAATGCTGCATAAACACTGAAAAAAATAAGGTATATGGATTCACCCCCAACCTCAGCACACACACATAGTAGGTATGGTCACCAGCAGCACCCAAGTGCATAGTAGTACTGGATTGGTGTCTGCTTCCCTTTCCGTCTTCTCCTGTCAGGCAGCCCCAATGCTTGTGATGGCATCAGCCTCCACCCTTGAACTTGACTCCGGCCTCATTAGGGCTTGACCAAGGCTTAGAAGTTGGAGTTGGAGTCCCCATAATCTCGGTGATTTTCCCCTTCCCAGAGGGACGAGGAGGAGCAGTCTTCAGCTTTGCAGGTCATGATTTCCCTTTAAGCGCCTCGTAAACAGCAGGGCCGGCCCACCTCAATAAAATTTTATTTAGGGCTTGCAATTCCCCACTCTTCCACGCCATATGCTGCCCTTTCTCAGTGTGTTTAACTCCCTGCTGACAACTGACAAGATTTCGATGCATGAAGAAGGGCTGAGTAAAAGCCAGGGGAGGCTGCTCATTAGCATCGTCTATACATTTTAAGAGCCAAGACACTATTTTTCTTGGACTTACCAATTATACAGGACGTCAGGTAGCTCCCCTCCAAGTGCTGGCCAACTAAATCAACTGAGCAGGCGTATTCGCTTAGTCAGACCCATGGGCTAAGAATTCCTAAACTTTTATGGAGCCACATAATGTTTCAGTTCCCAGAAACCACGACCCACGTTTAAATGTGTGGCACCCAAGTCCCTAGTTCAGAAAAGGCCCTTTGTTAATTGTTCACAAGAGCTAATCCAACGAGGCCCCCACACTTTCACCTGCTGCTGTTCATTCAACCTGTGGCTACCCCTGGCCTGTACTTACTTCATCTGCCCTGAATGGATTTCCCTTCTCTGCAGCCATGCCCTTGCTCAGGCTGTTCTCTGTGTGTGTGCAGTGCCCTTCCAGCCCCTGCTTCTCTACCCAGAGAGCTGACATACATCCTTCAAGCTCAGCTCAGACCCGACTCCCTCCAAGAAGCCACTCCGGCCCTTGTAAGAGTTAATGCCCCTCATAACAGTTAATTGGCCGCGAGCTGCTTCCAATGTTCCATAGGAGGCAGGGAGCAAATTCAATGAGCCATACCTGTTCGGAGAATGAGTGGATACAGGAATCCCATGATTGACAGCGTCCACTGATTTAGTCCATTAATTAAAATGTTGACAACTCTGCTCAATACTCATTGAGCATGTACTATGTACAAAGGCGCTAGGCATACCACACTGAACAAGAAAGAAGGACATATCCCTGTGCTTGCTGGGTTTACATGCTGGATGCCAGGAGACAAAGTTAAACACAAATAAGCACAATTATTTCAGAGAGTACCACGTGTTATGATGACAATAAAACAAGGTGGCGATAGCACAGAGCACACTACAGCTGGTGGGTCACATCTAGCCAGCCACCCGTTTTTGTAGCTAAAGCGTTACTGAAACACAGCAATACCCATTTGCTTACATGTTGTCTAACTGCTTTTGCACAACAAAGGCAGAGTTGAGTAGTTGCAAGAGAGACCATATGGCCCACAAGCCTAAAATATTTACTATCTGGTCTTTTACAGAAACAAATCCTCAGATCCCTGGCAGAGAGGGTGACTGTGGGATAGGAAGACTTTAAGTAGGGCGGGTGGGGAAGGCCCAGAAAGGTAACATTTGAGTGAAGACCAGATCATAAGAAAGAATCAGCCACACAAAATATCAGGGGGAAAGAATTCCAGGCAAAAAGAACAGCAAGTGCAAAGGCCCTGAGCAGGTGTAGGCTTGTCTTATTCTAGAGACAGAGAGAAGGCTAGTGTGGCAGCATCAGGTGGAGAACGGTACAAGACCAGACCATGGTAGGCAGAGCACGGTAGATGACTTGGTGGCATGGAACCTCACAGGCCATGGCGAGGGCTTCTTGCTATGACTGATGAATAACTCGGGAAGTCGGTGAGGGTGTCTGGGTTTTTGGCAACAAGGGGTGAGTTCATCTCCATGGAAGAGGAGGAGGTGATGGCACCAGCAGCGCGGATGACAAAGTCTAAAACGTTGACAACTTTGCTCAAGACTTCTTTCCTACCAAGAACAAAGTCTCCTTGTCAGGGCACCCAGCCCTGCATTACTCCCTGCCCCCCAACACTGCACTCAAGGTTGTTTCAACTGCTCAGGCAAGATACTTCTAGAACAGCTGAACCAGGAGGCCATACATGTATCTCACCCACACTATTTTTATTTAAAAGACTGTTTCTTTCTTATACTCTTGTTTCAAAAGGAACTTAGTTCACTCTAAAATCACCGTTTAATATGCCAGTTACATGTATTTCCTTTAAATAAAATGAATACATTTTTTAAATGTTCACTTGTCTGCCATCTAAATTCATGTCAGCCTCTCTTCAGGAAGCGATTGCTGAGGTTCAAATCTGCTGGAACCCCATTAATGCAACCCACAGCCAGCTCCTGACATAATATGGGGGAGGACAGGTGCAGTATTTTTCAGGGGGACAGTGAGGTCAGAGGGCATCTTAGAGGGCACGACCTAAGCTCTGGAGGCAGACAGGGCCTAACCTACCCCTGTGGCTTAGTGGCTGTGTGCTTGTGGCCAAGTCAAACCCTGAGAGCCTCAGACTTCTCATCTGTAGAACAGGGAGGCTGTGTGGGTATTGTGCGAATTGAGAGAGAGGTGTGACTTGGCCCAGTGCCTGACACATACTAGATGCTCAATAAACGATCACAGTTAGGATGGCAAATGCCTAATTACTTGTGGTTATCATTATGATCCTCAAATGTCCTGTGGTCTCTCAAAAAGTGCTAAAAGCATCTCATCACCGATGTGTCTGAGCGTCTGAGACATCCTGAGCCCCTGCATGGCCCACTCAGCCCCCGGGGGCTCTGGAGACCTCTTGGCAGAACAGTTTTCACTGGGTTCACCAAACTAGGTCTCCTTGTCCTTGCTTTCCTTTTATGTTTCTTTCCAAAGGGCTCCTGATTAACAATCTTCCAGAGGGGAGGAGGAAAGAAGTTACAGCCATGTTCTGGGCTCTGGTCCTCGTGGGTTGGGAAGCTGCTACTTCAGACTCAATCAGCTCCCTGCAGGGTCACTGGATGAAATTCCTCGCCATCGGGGCTGGAGGAAGTGGCACCATTGGGAGGCCTCCACCAGTGACCTGCGGCCTGAGAACCCCAACCGCTCACAAGTCCCCAGGGACCCGAGCCTAACCCGGGATGGGAGCCCCGTTTCTTTAAGGACACCCGTCCTGGAAAAGCGCATCTCGTATCCACTCCGCAGGGGAAAGTGCACCATCCATCCCCTGAAAACAATCCCATTCAAGCGGTAAGGATCAAACACCATTCCTCAGTTGGAGATAATCCAAACTTCACTTTGATACCCGCTGGGCAGGAGCAGATTTATGTCTCTAATGGCTTAATTCACAAAGCCATTAAAAGTGGCCTTTCTTCCCCTGGCACAAAGTAAGGTGAGCGGAAGACAGCCAAAACACACATCGGACCGGTGATGACAGCAGCGGAGATACAATCACTGGTCCAGGGCAATAAGGAGGCCGCTGACAGCACAGCGCGCACTGCTCTCACCTGCCAGGAAAGCCGCACGGGCCGGGGCTTCCGCTCCCCTCGCTGGCTACCAGCACCAGCTACAAGGAGCTGCAGTGCCCAGTGCAAACCAACCGTGGGGGCACCTTCTTTCAAAGCTATTAAGAATTTCAAGATGGTGACAGCAGAGCATCAAGCCAAGCCCGGGGCCCATCTGAGTGTGGGACCCAGTGCACGGGGTGGACGCCCGCGAAACAACGTGCGGGCTTCCCTTTCCGGGTGCCTCCAAGGACTGCTCTCCAGAGATCTTCCCATCCTAGCAAGACCCTACGATGTGACAAAGGAATTCTTTTCTTTCCTTCTTATCATTGATTGATAACTTCATTAACTCCTGCCTCTTTATTCCAAGAGGCAGGATCCAAAGAAAACCGCGGGATAAACAGCACTCAGAAGTTAGTTTTTTTAAAAAAAAGTGGAATGGCCAAAGTTTATAATTAACAGAAAATGGGAAAAGTGAAACTATAAATAAATAATAATATTACTAACTAATCAATACATATATAATGATAACGAGTAAATAAAACAAAAATAACA
The DNA here is from genome assembly GCF_000147115.1 of Myotis lucifugus. NCBI lineage: Eukaryota > Metazoa > Chordata > Mammalia > Chiroptera > Vespertilionidae > Myotis > Myotis lucifugus. The sequence continues at coordinate 307,331 of NW_005871372.1, read as the reverse complement.
CCATCTCCTAAGCAAAGACTGGCGGCTTTTTCTGTGAAGGTCTGGATGGTGAGCATCTTCAGCCCTGCAGGCCGCAAGGTCTCTGTCAGCTCCACTGCGCAACCTGAGTGGCAAGTGGCCACAGACCGAACAGAAATGAATGGCCGTGGCTGCGTTCTAATCGACCTTTGTTTCTTATACAGAAACAGGCAGCTGGCCAGATTTGGTCCACGGGCCTTCCTCTGCTCACTCCACACGTAAAGCAAGACAGCTCACACTTCAGTGTGCATCTTCATCGTCTGGGGGTCCTGTTAACATGAGACCTGAGCCCGGAGGTGTGGGGGGAGGCCTGAGGCTCTGCATCTCTGACAGCTCCCAGGCGATGCCCATGCTGCCGGTCCAAGGATCAGCTCTGTGTGGCAAGGAGAGTGCACCCCGAAAAGAAAAGAAGAAACACCTATGAGAGGACCCAAGTTTTAAGAAGTGCTTAGCGGAACACAGCATAGAAAAGTAATTTATTTTCTCATCACCCAGGAACACAGTTATGCGATTTAAGTCCATCTTCAAGACAGGACTACCATGTCATTGGTGATCTAGAATGGAGTTAACTACCATTATCCGAAAGCAAAACGCTACAGTTTTTAAGCACTGCTATGCGTTTTCTGGCAGCAGTTAACAGCGACATATAGCAATCAATGCAGGTAAATGAATCCATTCGAAGGCAGGCCACGGATGGTAAATCACATTGTCCAATGAAGTTGCTAAATTAGCAACAGTGGGACACAGAGCGTTTTTTGTTTTGTTTTGTTTTATAAAAGCGAATCCTCTTGGGAATGAGATGGGATGCAGAGGAGCACGCTGGCCAGGCTGGGGTGGGAGAGGGGTGGGGCATGCGCCCAGTGATGGAGTTTCCGGGCTGGAACTTGATGTGGAGACTGGGGTCCAGGTCCCAGCGAGGGCTTGTTTCCCACAGGCAGATGGCGTGTCACATGCAGCGGTCTCTAATAAACGTCTTCACCATCCAGTGTATAGGAAGATAAAAGAAATGAATGGAGCACTCATTCACTGGGGGTGGGGATGTCGAATGGTGCAGCACTTTGGAAAACAATTTGGCAACTTCTTAAAAAGTTTCATTTAAATTTGCCACATGACCTAGGAATTGCACTCTTGGGAATCTACCCAAGAGAAATAAAAGCATTTCATTTCAAGTCCACTCACAGACTTGCTCAAAGCTGCATTCTTCACAATAGTCTATACGGGAAAATTACTCAAGTGTCTATCACTGATGAATAGATAAATAAAATGCGGTATGTCCGTGCAGTGGACTGCTATCCCGCAGTGTGGCCACAACATGTAGACACCTCCAAAACTGGACGCTAACTGAAAGGAACCAGGTCCAAAAGACCGCCTAGTGCATCGGAATGTGGCCATTTCGATGAAATGTCCAGAATGGGTGAACCTATGGGGACAGGAAGTAGATTGGCAGTTGCCTGAGGAGTAACTACAAATGGGCATGAAGAATCTTATTCGATGAAAATGTTTTGACACTAGATTAGGGCAATGGTTGCAGAGCTTGGTGGATTTACTAAAAATCATTGGATGGTACCCTTAAAATGTGTGAATTTTATGGCATATAAGTCATACCTCGACCAAGTTGTTTTGAAAAATTAAAGGTTCCCATTGTGTCCTTTTGGGTGTCATGTTTCACCTCCCCAGTTCATAAAAAAAACTTAGGAATCCCAGAAACTGAGAAAGGCCCAACGACCCATCGGTCGCTCCAGATGAGGCCACTGCAAGGCCCCAGGCCCAGACACATACCCGGGACACGGCACATCAACTGACTTGCTGAAAGAGGAAATAAACACGCAGGAGCCGGGCCCTTGACTTTTACAGCAGGCGCTGAATTCATCTGTGGTCAGAGCACCATCCGGGCAGAGCAGGGCAACGTCTGCAAAGATGCCTCCGCGACCCACAGCCTGACCTCCAGCTAACTCCAGGCCACCATGCCCGCAAAGGCCTGGGCCTGAGGGGGGCAGGGCGGGAGTGAGGGCAGTCGTGAACAAAGGCCTAGTCCCCCAGGAGAAAAGAAAAATAAAACTTGCCAAACTGAGAAAACTGAGAGCCAAATTCACCCCCACCCCCAAATACACCCACACCCACACCCACAAATTCACGCCCCCACCCAAGATGGCATGTTCTTTGAAGCAGCTGTCACCCTAAAGTGACTCTCTGGGGTCATATTCCAATGCCTGAAGCAACTCCCATGTGCTTGGAAGAAAACGAAGACTCTAATTGGCAACAGATCTTTGCCTTCCCTCCAAATAGTACAAACTTTTTTAAAAATATGTTTTTATTGATTTCAGAGGGGGAGAGGAAGAGAGACATAGACACATCAATGATGAGAGAGAATCATTGATCGGCTGCCTCCTGCACGCCCCACACGGGGGATTGAGCCTGCAACCTGGGCATGTGCCCCTACTGGGAATCGAACCTTGACCTCCTGGCTCATAGGTCAATGCTCAACCACTGAGCCACGCCGGCTGGGCTACAAAACATTTCTCTGAAATTCTGAGCTATTACAACATCTCCTCCTTTGGAAAAACAGGACAATCCAAGCCACTTGTAGGAGATGATATATTTCAGCAGACAGAAAATCATAAAAAATAAGGAGGCAGGGCCATTAGGGGGAGGGCTGTTTAGAATGACCCACAGTCTCTGCTTCAGCTTTCTCCCCCTAACTCCCTTCCTCACTCACAAACACACTTGAGGGCAGCAGCGGCTCAAAGTCAAGGAGCACTTGGTGGTGGGAACTGGGACTCCAGCTGGCCCACATGCAAGCCCCGGCATGAAACCGTCACCTGGGTGCCGGGCTCAGGCAGCAGAGCCCACAGGTACAGAAGGGTCCTGGCCCAGGAGGCTTCCGCCTGGGGGAGCAGATCTGTTAACCACCCCCAACCCCCACCCAGTGATTTAATCGCCTTCCCTTTGTAGCCCAGAAGGTATTTGGATCAGGAACACTAGCTTCACAGCCAGAAGCCTGATAATCTCTCCCTTTTCATTGAAAAAAAAAAATCTAAGATACTGGAGACTACAGTAAAATTCTCCACCCCATTTTCTTTCTTCCTTCCTTTCTTTCTTTTTTCTTTTCCTTGTGGCAAGGCTGGATAAGCTTATCAAGTGCCGGCAAACTACATCTTAGCTCTGATCCTTTCGAGAATTCCATTTGGCGCCTTTAACATTTCATTTGGCAGATTGAATTTCGGACATGTATTTATGGGGCTGAGTCTGCCCTTACGGAGTATTGCATAAATCCCATTACAGTATCCACTTTAGCGTGTTTGGGGTTTTCTAAGCCAGGGCTTTATTCAAGTGGACAGCCCGGGAATGACCGGCTCGGGCTCAGAAACTCTCTCGGCTCCCTCTGGAACCACCAACCTTTGCAGATTGTCTCCATCATCATCAATGTCAAGCGATGTTTTAGAGCAAGTCCTTGTGGGCACAGCACAGAGGCGTGTCCCAGGCTCCGAGGCGTCAGTGACAGCGTGTCCAGTGAGTAACCGGTTCCCTCCCAGGAGCCACTTCACCCCACACCCCTCTTTCTTTCTGCCAATAGTCAACATGCACTACATTTCTGTATTTCTTTTTTTATTTATCTTACTTATTTATTGATTTTTTTTTGAGAGAGAGAGAGAGAGAGAGAAACATTGACTTTCTGTTCCACTTATTCACGCATTCATTGGTTGTTTCTGTATGTCCCCCGACTGGGAATCAAACCCGCAACCCTGACATATTGGAATGATGCTCTGCTGACCTACCCAGTCAGGACCAGTTATGTATTTATTTTTTTTAATATATTTTTATTGATTTCAGAGCGGAAGGGAGAGGGAGAGAGAAATAGAAACCTCAATGATGAGAGAGAATCATTGATTGGCCATCTCCTGCACACCACATACTGGGGATCGAGCCCGCAACCAGGGCATGCACCCTAATCAGGAGTTAAGCCATGATCTCCGGATTGATAGGTCCACGCTCATCCACTGAGCCATGCCAGCCAGGCCATTTCTGTATTTCTTATGCTACCAACAAGAAAAGCCTATTATTTCTAATTTCTGGAAAATAAATTTACAAAGAAAAGTGAGCTTATAGGGGAAAAAAATGAGAAAGCAAAAGGTGTGGGTTAGGAACCATAAGTAAGCCAGCATCTCTCTAACCCCTAGGTTAACCACTGAACAAAATGGGATTATCCACCTGATGATAAGCGTGTGGTCATGAAGATGCAAGGGCGAGCGTGTGAGCTGGTGCCTAGCACGCAGATGATCAAGGCTGCTTGGCCCTTGCACTCCCAGCACACACCCAGTTATTCACTCCTAGCTCACTCTCCCCTGGCGGGACCAGATGGGACACTCCATTAGAGCCCCTAAGATGTCCTCTAGCAAGCAGCTCCGGGCTCCAGCACTGTGCACACCACACGGGCAAGCAGGGGTGACACCAGCTAAAGCATCAGCGGCTTAGGGACCGTTTCCGTCCTCCTGGGGCCTGTCCTGGAAACACACACAGAGCTCTCCAGTCACCAATTTTCCACATCGATGGGCTCGAGCAGAAATGCAAGGAAGGTGGCTGGCAGTGGATCAACCCCGGAAACCCAGGCAAAGCTAAGAGAGTGCCCCCCTGGCCTGCTGGGACGCTCTCTTTTTGAGGCAGAGTCCCCCGGACACCTGGCAATCCAGTGTCTGGTCACGTTGTCCCACCACACAAACAGGGCTTGTAAAAAGGCGACAGCAGCTGCAGTCAATGAAGAAGTATATCTGACAAGGGGCTCTGGGGGGCTATTTCAGGCTCTGACTCTGTCTGAGGGCAGCTGCGGGTTTGGTTACATCTAAGTTTGGCCTCGGAGCTTGTGGAGGTAAACTCTTCTTTATGAGAAAAAACATCTCCAGAGCCTTCAGTAATTCATTCAGCCCAAATTTACAAAGTCCCTCCGTGTGCCAGGCTCCCTGCCAGGAGCTGGCTTCCCAAGGTGAGCTGCACAGAGCAGGCCCCGCCCACAGGAGGTCACAGACTGGGGACGAACACCCAGAGAGCAAAGGTGGGGCCGGGGAGGGGTGGGTGTCCAATGCCCATGACATGGTGGAGACAGCATGGCTTCCCCGGGACAAGACCCACGGTGGCCAAAGGCAATCGCAGCACTAGAAACCCAGTGCCCTCGCTCCAGGGCTGAACTGTCTAAAGCAGCGGTCGCCAACTGGTGGTCCACGGGCCACTGGTGGTCCATGAGGTCCGAAAGGTTGGTGACCGCTGGTAAAGAGTCTCTCATTGACTTTACTTCCTCCCTGGGGCTAGAAGTTGTGCACAATTATTACATGATTTTTATGTACAAGAGGCAAGAGATGACATGTCTTCATTTATTTCCATCTAAAAGTAGGCAGCTATTAATGGGCCCACTGTATAGATGAGGAAATAGAGGCTGGGAGAGCTGAAATGATCTGCCCAAGGTCACACAGCCAGGAAGAGGTAGAGGGGTTGGAACAAGGCTGCTTGGCTCCAGAGCCCCCACTTTCTTTTTTTATATATATACTAGAAGCCCAGCACACGAAATCGTGCGCGAGCTGCGAGCTGCTGCCAAGAGCTGCCCTGCCCTGCCGCTTGGGAGCTGCCCACCAGGAGCAGCGAGCCGCTCCGGCCCGCCATCTGGAGCTGAGAGCCGCCCAATTTTTCACAGCAGTACCTTCAGTCAGCACTGAGGGCATTGGGCAAGCTGGAGGAGGAACACATAGTGACCGTTCTAGTGAGAGACACTGCCTAGCCTGGACCCCTTTTCCAGCTCCACATTTGTGTCACAAAAGCAGTTATCTTAAAATCTGATCTGCTGCTTCAGTCCCACCTCCTTGGTTTGAATTTTCTGCGCCAGGAGCCACACGAGCCACCCTGCCCCCACCACTGGAGCCCTCGAGCCACCCCACCCTGCCACCAGGACCGGTCGTTTGGTCGTTGCAGTCATTAGGGACACTGGTTTTATATATATACATATATACATTTATACGTGGGGGATAT
>NW_005871372.1:270150-301197 GCF_000147115.1 Myotis lucifugus | reverse complement strand
ATATATATATATATATATATATATATTCTTTTTATTGATTTCATGATGAGGAAGGGAGAGGTAGAAACATCAATGATGAGAGAGAATGATTGATCGGCTGCCTTCCTCATGCCCCACACTGGAGATCCAGCCTGCAACCCAGGAACGGGCCCTGACTAGGAATCAAACCGTGACCTCCTGGTTCATAGGTCGATGTTGTACCAATGAGCCATTCCAGCTGGGCAGAGTGTCCCCACTCTCAACCACGCCGCCACGCTGCCTCAGGGAAGTGTGCTGTGGCTCTGACGTCCCGTTGGCACCGTCAGCCTCTAAACATGCTGGTTGGAACACAGTAGGGGCTCAGTCAGTGTCTGCTAAATCTAATTTGACCATCTTATTTAAAGCAATCACACTCGGCGTTTAAGCTCTGGGCTGGGAACAAGGTCATTCGATAAAAATGGAAAGCAGAAATTTACCCTGAGGAATTTCCTGGGTTTAGAGGTAGGGAGTCCAGAAAGGAATCTATTCAAATGACCATGGCGCTAAGATGTGGCCTCAATATATTATGATTAAATGAGATGCACTGAAGAATTACATAACGGCTCAGAAGCACAATTTAAGTCTCCGCTGGCACTTTCCTTTTTGTAAAATTAGCATTTTTGTTAAGTCTGTAATATAGCAGAGTAGGGTTTTATATAACTGCTTGGGTCACACAAGGGAAATGAAGACATTTCACTCACTTTCTAACATTTGTGCTTCCCACAGAGAACAGTCTAGAAGGCCGTCCATATGCGATGACGGATAATGATCCTCACAACAGTAAAAATACTGACCCTCTGTGTACTTCCTGGGTGTCAGGCCCGTGCGAAATGACCTACCGCATTATCTCATCTAACCATCACAAGGCCCTTTTGTGGCAGGCCAAGATCATGGGTCCCGCTGAACAGAGAGGAGAACTGAGTGAAGCCTGGCCAGGAATGCAGACCACATGATGGAGGGCTCTCCGTCCCAAGGTCACATTTGCAACACTCTGCTGCAAAGAACACCGAAGATTATGTCAAGGAAAAAAAACCCAAAACATGTTTGCCAAAATCCTGACATCTCAGACAGGAAGGCAAGAAGTCTGGGACCATCTGGGCCCATGTCGGGTACAAGCTGCCTGCTTCCCACTTTAATGGCATTTCCCTGGGCTGAACTCCCACATGTGGCCACAGAAACGCACTTTTCAAATCCAGCATCTTCTGCCTCCAATTATATCTGGCTCCACTGAAACCAAGAAGGCATTTGGGGACAAGGGATCTTTATCTGTACCAAATGTTTATTGGGGCTGGTCCAGGAAATGGTCCCGCATGAAGCCCATGTATGTGCACGATGTCACTCCATCTGCCCGGCACACACACATACACATGTCCACAGTGTAACACTAGGAATTATCTGCTTTGAGCACTGCCCTGGACAAATACCACCAGCTCCAACAAGTCTGACAGCTTTTCAGGAACAGTTATCTAGATGAAGAGAGGAGCAAGAGGAGATCACTCTTTCTTGATTCAGAAAAGCCAAATTTCAGGGCCAAGTCATCCTCCACAAAACTTGCAGTAAAGATGCTGTTACTGGTTGCCTCTTGGGGGGGGAGGGGGGCAGGGCAGACATTCTGGACAGGACCATTCATATTCTTGTGCAAATCCCTCCCCCTTGAGGACGAGGTGGATTTCATGACTCAATTCTCATGAACAGAAGATGGAAGAAGTGATGCTATTTCATGTTATAAGTAGACTGCAACTTCCATTCAGGTTCTCCCTCTCCCATGGGCCCTCTTCCTTGGATCACTGGCTATGGGTGAATCCACTGGCCACACTGGGTACTGCCCTATGGTGAGGAGCTAAAAGAGGCCTCCAGCTCACGGCCAGCAAACAACCGATGAGGAACTGAGACCTGCTAACGAACATGTAAATGAGCTTAAAAGTGGTTTTCCCCAGTTGAGCCTTCAGATGAGGCCACAGCTCTGGCCATCAAATGCAGAATGAACTGATAACTTTCATCTTTTCTGATTCAACGAATACATACTCATTGAGAAAATTTCAGAAAGAAAGGTTCAAGAGAGACCTTGAATCAGAACACTCAGCTAAGCTGCTCCTTGATCTCTGACCCACAGAAACTGTGAGATGATAAATGTCTGTCGTTTTAAGACACTAAGTTTTGGTATAATTTGCTATGCAGCATTAGGTAATTAATACAGTGCCACATACAGTCCTTACAGTTGATCTGAATACTATTAATAATACATATCCCATGATGTGGCAAACACCTGTCTGAAAGTATAGATGGTAAACTTCTTGTATTTCGTAAAGACCAAGGTAGGTGAGAGGACATTTGGAGATTGCAGAGCCAAAGCTAGGTCACCGACCTCAAGGCATTACATGAATCTGTGCTTATTTTGTGAAAACAGAAATGAACAACACCATTACTGGACCAATTAATACACAAAGAGAACAAAAACTTTCCTGAGAACAATGTCAACATGAAAACAGTAAGAGCTGTTATATGTCTACTATTTTATCACACAAGTAAGCAATAAACTGTAAGTATCAGGATGACTGAGTGAGGATCCATATCCCTACATGGTCGTAGTCAGTGTAACTGGATGCTGTTAGTTATGTGTATCAGCTGTGGCTCATGCTCGGATCTTAGTTATGTGGAAGAGTAGCAAGACCACCAGCTGTAGAGACCATGGGCCTGTGGTCCAGCCCCACCTCTGCCCCTCACTAGCTGTGTGAGCTCAGGGAAACAAACAGAATCTTTCTTCCTCATCTGCAAAATCTGGATAATAAGGTCCAGCTCTTTGAATCAATGTAAGCGTTCGAGGGATTTATGTTTGAACGTGCTTAGCATGTTCTATGGCACATGGTTGCCCAATAAAATATGCACTTCCTTGTGTAATCTCCTCCTTGGCTCTCAGCTATGATCTGTGATAACCCCGGCTGGATATCTCCAGTGAGTGTGGATCTCACACCTTAGGGTCAAGGGAGCCAGAGTCACATAGGAATTTAAAGCAAAGGTTATTGATTCAGAAAAGCCAAATTTCCAACACTTACTGATGATATTTACGGGGTGACCACCTTACTGACCTCATCTGTGAAATGGGAGTAACACCGCGCCTACCTCTATTCTGACAAACGAATGATATAACATAGTTAGGGTCTTTAAATCGTGCCAGGCACACAGTAAGCATTAAATAAATGCTAGATTTTTTTTTTAAATTGTTGTAAGTCTCACCATCATTATTTAATCCATCATCAGTTGCAAAGAGGTTTATGAAACAAATCCAGCCCATGGGAATGTTTTGTTTGGTTCACACAGGGTGTTATGAAAAATAAATAAATTTGAATTCGTTGTTCATATGTATTACAGATTACACTGCAAGATTCAAATGTATGTACGGGTTCTTTCAAAACCTGAAAGAGCAGAAAACCCTGGGCCTGATTTTCTCACAGTCACAGGCAACTGGAGTCAAGGAGCCACTGTCCACTTGAGGCAAAGCATTCCTTCTTCCTTCGCCACAGTCCTCACCACTCCTTACCGCCCTGCACCTGTCCTGGAGAACACACCTCGCTGCCCGCCTGGCTGTAAGAGCATTTGGGCTTTTTGTCCCTTGCTTTAATTCCTTAAAGACTTGCCTCCACTTGCAATTCCCTTAAAAAAAAAAAAAAGAATCAAGTACTCTAAGCAGCAACAGCAAGAATAGATATGAATAAGATTAAGTCTTCCCTAAGGAAATCCACAGCAACAGTAAGTGCCAGATAATGGCTGAGGATAAAGATAGAGTCAGCTCAAAAGGAGGATAAGATCAGCTCTCTGCAAGAACCCTGTGCACATGACCCAAAAACAAGCTGCCAGAGTTTAAATATCAAAAGTTTTGCCCTCCCCTTGTTACTGGGAAGGTTGATTTTATATGTCCGTTCCACTGGGCTGCGCGGTGCCCAGACATTTAGTCAAACATTATTGTGGGTGTCTCTTTGAAGGTGTTTCTGTAGGAGACTCATAGTTGAATTGGTAGACTGAGGAAAGCAAATTGCCCTCCTTAACGTGGTGGGCCTGGTCCAATCCGTGGAAGGTTGGCATAGAACAAAGAGCTGACCCTCCCGCAGGTAAGGGGGCATTCCTCCTGCCCAACAGCCTTCACACTGGGACCTGGATGTTTTCCTGGCTGCAGACTCATCACTCAGCTAAGGAGGAACCCTCTCTCCCAGGTCAGAATCACCACTCTGCTTGCCCTGCCGCAGTCCCTCATCTGGTTGACCTCAAAAGCCGCCTAGCTGGTCTCTCTGCCTCCACTCTTGCCTTCTTTTCGCGCTCCCCCTCATACCTAATATCCACAGGGATCTTAGAAAATCATGCTCTTTATTCTGAAATAATGTTAGATTTGCAAAGGTTGCCAAGGTAGTCCAGAAGGTTGCTATGTACCCTTCACCCAGCTCCCCTAATGTCCACCTGTAGCCATGGTCCATGTGTCAAATCCAAGAAATCGACATGGGTGATACATGATTTAACTAAAACACTAAATTGTAGGCTCCATTTGGAGTTTACCACTTTTCCCACTAATGACCTTTTCTGGTCCAGGATCCAATCTAGAAAACCACACTGCATTTTGTCATCATGTCTAGAGCAGAGGGATTTTTTTTTAAAGCTCAAAGCTGGTCACCCTTCCCCTCCCCCGCCTCCCCGGGCTTTAATCTCCCTGATGATTTCCCATACACTCTGAATAAAATCTGAACTCCCTGCCCTGGTCTCCAAGTTCCATGCAATTTAGCCCCGCTGACCCCTCCCTCCTATTTCACCCACACTTCCCACACTCAATACTCTCAGGCACATGGGCCCTTTATCACTTTTTTGAAGCCCAAAATTGGTCCAGTCTCCGCATTTGCTATGCCTTCCACCTGGGAAGTTACTCCCCCAGATGTTCTCGTAGCTGGTTCCATCTCATGTTCAAGTGTGAGTGTGAATGGCACCCCTGGGAGAGGCCTTCCCTGGCCATCCCAGCTAAACCAGCCTCACCCCATCACAGTCACCCTCTATCACAGACGTCTTCATTTTTGTAAGAGCTATGTGCTACCTGAACTGATCCTATTCATAGATTTATGATTGGTGGCCCACCCTCCTCTGCTAGAGAAGGTGGGGACCTTGTCAATCTGGTTCACCATTTAATTTGAAGTACCTAGAACAGTACCTGGCACATAGTAGGTACTCCGCAAATGTGTGTTGAAATAAGGATTGAAGGACTGGATGGATGAAGGGAGGGCATCCGTTTTCCAATGCTCACAGATGTGTCCCCAGAACCTAGTTCAGTGTCTGTAAATAGTAGGTGCTTAATAACTATCTCCTGAATGAAATACCAGTCACTGACTTATCCCAAGAACCTAGCATAGTGCCTGGAAGACAGCAGTATTTGAGTGAATGTCATCCATTTTCAAAGAAAGAGGTAATCGTATAAAGTGAGTCTGCTGGACCGGCCGGTGTGGCTCAGTGGTTGAGGGTCAACCTATGAACCGGAAGGTCACGGTTCAATTCCAGGTCAGGGCACATGCCAGGGTTGCAGGCTCAATCCCCAGAAGGAGGCAGCCCATCAGTGGTTCTCTTTCATCTCCGATGTTTCTCTCTCTCTCTCCCTTCCTCTCTGAAGTCAATAAAAATATATTTAAAAATAAGTAAGTAATAAATAAAGTGAGTCTGCCGGAGGCCACTTTTATAACCAAGGATGCCCCTCAAGAGGTTACAGGTGAGGAAAGGAGAGCCTTCCCGGCAGCTGTCCGCACATCTGTCTGGAAAGTGCACGGGCCCACACGGGGCTATGCTGAGGTGGCAGCTGCCACCAGGCCTGCACGGGGTTCTGTGGAGTGACTCCCCCTGCTTGTTCAGGAAGTTGCAGCCACATCACCCCAGCAGGGTGGCTCCTCGGTGGCCCGTGATGCAAAGTTGCCGCGGAAAAGGCAGCTGATTAATACCCTCAGAGGGTCTATTGTCTGAATCCTGTCACCAGAGGAGAAACAGCTGTTTACAGTTTGTTTATTCATCTCCCTTTGGAGGAAACACAAATGCTTGTTCTCTGGGGCACAATCAGCATCTGAAGGGAGCGAAGAAAACGGTGTTTATTTTTAACAGGATAAAGAGGGGGGACTCTTACAAAGTTTGGACACGAGCAGGAAGACAGCTCTCTGGGAGGTGCCAGGCGATGCCTTGCATAGTGTTAGACTTTCCAGGGTTGCTTGAGAGTCTAGTCCAACTCCCAACAGAAAATTTAGGCTCAGGCCATGGGGATCAGCCCAACAGTGGACCCAGGTGAGCACCCACGGATCTGAGAGTCCCGGAGAGCTCTTCGGACTTGGAAGTGAGAGGGCAAGGTAACCTGGGAAGGTGACCTCCCGCTATTAAATATGGGTGGCAGGCAGGACCCAGGCCCACCTTGCACACCAGGCTGGGCACTACACAAAGTGATCTGCTCGCGAAGCCCTGCTTCACAGTCTAGGACTGCACCGTGCAGAGGAAGGGACAGCTTTTCTCTGCACAAACACTGCTTCCTGGCCAACCCACGCCCCCACCTAGCGTGGGCCCTTTCCGCGGACTCACATAAAGGCCGTGCAGCAGCCTCCCAGCAGACATGTCTACTAGTCCAGGCTGAAACCCCACAAGGAAAATCAAGGCCACTATCACTTTCCTGACAAGAAGGCTGCAAACCACAGATTCTCCATCTATTCCAGTTTCCCCCATGAGGGTTAGCGACATTGTAGCCTTAAACAAGGCGCTCTGGCAAGTCTGAGAAGGAGGAGAAGCCGCCGGAAAACTTCTGCTTGGTCTTTGGGCATCTGACTGTGAGCGACAGACCCGATTCCTCGGGGTTGGACTACAGGGAAGGAGTCCACATCCCTTTAAGAGACAGGGGGTCAGGGACACAGAGGGGCTGCGGTCAGACTCAGGTAGTGGAGAGGAGAAAGAAGAAGAAAAGGTCTAAGGCAGCCGTGGGCAAACTATGGCCCGCGGGCCGGATCCGGCCCATTTGATGAATAAAACTAAAAAAAAAAAAAAAGACCGTACCTTTTTATGTAATGATGTTTACTTTGAATTTATATTAGTTCACACAAACACTCCATCCATGCTTTTGTTCCGGCCCTCCGGTCCAGTTTAAGAACCCATTGTGGCCCTCGAGTCAAAAAGTTTGCCCACCCCTGGTCTAAGGGGACACAAGGATAAAGGAAGTTCTGGCCCGAGGTCAGCACTAAGCCGACTAGCTCAGACTCACCCAGAAAGCAGTCTTCACCTCTGGTCCTTAAAGCCCCCGGCATACCATCTCCCCATCTTCGTCCCATCAGCCTCCCGCTATGTGCAGCATGGTCCCACAGGGGAAGGCAGTAATGGGGAAGGATGTGCCCTGAGACACAGCACTTTCCAGATGGTGTCAGCAAGCCCCACCCATTCCCTGTTCTCAGAGGGCACCTCGCCCCCATGCCTGCTGCCCACAGCTGCTGTCCCCACACTTCCAAAACAGAGTTAAGTAAAAGTGGACCCGTATGGACCACGAAGCCTAAAATATTTCCTATCTGGTCATTTACAGAAAATCTGTTAATCCCCGCTCTGGAGTGTTTATGCATTTATTAAAATGTTTGTTACTTATTATCTGCCTACTCTTGTATAATGTTAACTCCACAAGGCAGGGGCCACTGTTTTGTGCTGGAACATATTTCAAACTCTTAGAATGGCGCCTGGAAGGTACAAGGCACTTAGTAAATATTTACTGAACAGACGAATGCATGACCATCAACGTTCCCACCACTCGGTAGGACAGCTGCCATCAGCCCATGTTCCACAGGAGAAAGCAAGGCTCCGAAGGGCCCAGCAGCACTGAGCAGGGCCGCACAGGGTCTCACAGCTGGCATGTGACGGCATCAGGGTTTGAACTCAGGATTGGCACTGAATCTCTCTGCCTGCCTGTCCATCCTTTTTCATCTTACCTTCCGCATGGGGCTGTTAAGAGGACCAAGGAGACAAGAAGACAAGGACCAAGGAGATTCGTGCACTGGGGGGTGGGGGGGGAGATTCGTGCACTGGGGGGTGGGGGGGCCTCAGCCTGGCCTGCACCCTCTCGAAGTCTGGGATCCCTCGAAAGATGTCCACCTGCCGGCTTAGGCCGGCTCTGCTGCCACGAAGGTGGGAGGGGCTCCCGCCACCACCGCTGCACTCACCAGCCTTAAGCTGGCTTCCGGTTGAGCAGTGCTCCAGGGGGAGCACCCTGACCACCAGGGGGCAGCTCCTGCATTGAGCATCTGCCCCCTGGTGGTCAGTGCACATCATAGCAACCGGTCATTCCACCGTTTGGTCAATTTTATTATATAGGAATGTGTCATTTATTTTTATGTTTTAATACTAACTTAGTCAATCGTCACTATAAACTTCTGGAGTAGGGACCACTGTCATCCCCATCTCACAGAAGAAATACTGAGGCAGAGGTAACACGACTGGTCCAAGCTCAAACAAATAGTAAGGAGTGAGTCCAGGATTCAAGCCCAGGTCCTGGATTCCTAGTGACCAGGCAATGCTGCCTCTGCTAGAAACGAAGGGAGCTAGACAAGCCCCAAGGTGTCCTGTTCAGAAACACAGTGCTCCTGCCCTGGCCGATGGGGCTCAGCTGACTGAGCATCATCCTATGTACCAAAGGATCGCTAATTTGATTCAATTCTCAGTCAGGGCACATGCTTGGGTTTCCAATTCAGGGCGTGTGCAGGAGGCAGCTGATCGATGTTAGCCTCTCACATCAATAATATTTCTCTACCTCTCCCTTCCTCGCTCTCTAAAATCAATAAAAACATGTTTTTAAAAAGAAAGGGAAAAAAAACCACAATGCTTCTCCTAATCTTGGGGGTCAGGTCCACTTTCAGAAACATCTACATCTGCTCTCAGTTCTGCGGTTGGTCAGGCCAGAGGAAGGTGGGGGAAGGGCTCCCAAGTCAGCATTCCAATGAAACCCTTCTGAAGGCTCAGGGAGTTGCTTTGAATTTGAGACAACCCACCCGGGGACCCACACTCAGAAGAGGCTCGACAAACCTTCAGTGGGAAACAGCCCAACTCAACCAGCACCGAGGCCACCCCTCCCCCCGGCCACCCCCACAGCTGGCCCTTCCACAGGGCTCGGGGCAGCCAGCACCACCCCAAGTTCAGAGGCTATGGTCCAGCTCACTGGGCAGATAAAATGGGGCCTCAGAATGCCCCCTGGGCTCCAGGGAGAAGGGAGCCATTCCTGTCCACTCCCTCCCTTGGCAACTGCAGATTGGAATCTCCGAAAATGGTTTTCACAACTCAGTTAGCGGCAATCAATTATTCACGACCTCGCTTCCCACAAACTCATGGGCTGTCACTGTTAGCAAGATAATTTCTGGACTCGGCCCAACAGTCCTGCTCTAAGCTGCCAAGGGACCCACTGTTTATTTCCTCCCTTCCCTAAAGACCCCCACAGCCGGCCCACCACTACCCACCTCCACTCTGGGCGGAGAGATGGGTGGGGAAGGGCCCTCAGGGCCCAGGGCCTGGAGAGGCTGCCCCCAGCCTGTGTGACTCACATCAGCCTTTGGGGCAGAACGTCTGACCTCAGTTTAATCCAACTGGAAAATAGGGCTCAAGAATTCCAGACGCTCTGCCAGGCTCTGGGATAAATCCCACGTTATTTTATAAAATGCTTTGGGCTCCGAAAACATTGTGCTCTGTAAAAGCACGACGTGTGAGGGTCTCCCAGACATGCTGTCACCCTGCCAAGTTCACGGTCAAGAACGTTTACTACTTGGCAGGAGCTTAGGAGACAATGAGACCACCATGAGCAGTTTTCCTCCGAAAACCTTGAGGCTGTCTGCAGGAGCACATTCCCACATCCTGGGAAGAAGGAGAGAGATGCTATCTGACACCCTTGGAAAAAGCCTTCGGGCATGTGATGGTATCAGAAACATCTGGTGGTTGAGCACTAGCCCTGCTGCTTCAACAAGCATCACCTTCTATGCAAGCTACTGTTTCTCCCTCCAAACCTCAGTTTCCACATCTGTAAAATGGAAGAGTAAAATAGTGCCAACCCCCCTAGGGCTACGGCAAGGATTAAATAAAACGGCACATGTGAAAACACTCAGCACCTTGCCTGGCACATCACAGATAGCCTTCGGGCATGTGATGGTATCAGAAACATCTGGTGGTTGAGCACTAGCCCTGCTGCTTCAACAAGCATCACCGGGTATGTTAGGAAATGTCAGAAAAATGTATACATCATTTATAAAATTCATCCCAGATATCAGAAATACTATCTACTAAATATAAAAAAAATGCATCTTAAAGTGAAGTCAATTATTATTATCATTATTACAATCACTATATTAATCTTAGGTGAGAAAGCAGGCACAGAGAGGTTATGTGACTGACTTAAAGCCACAGACTCACTCAAAAGTGAGCTGGGATAGGATCCAGTCCCCACATCACTCCAGTGGATGGAAGGAGAGAAGGAGGTAGAGTCAGCCAGGCAACTCCCCTCCTCTAATTCCTCTCTCTCCTCCTTCTCCTTCTCCTTCTCCTTCTCCTCCTCTGCTTCGCCAGATTTACAGTAATAATAATAAGCACTGTATGATCATTGATATGTGTCGGGGAACTGTTCTAAATGAACTACTCATTCCTCCCAACAACCCTCTGAAGTAGATACCATTATCCTCCCCATTGACAGATGAAGAAACTGAGGCAGAGAGCCTGCCTAAGCTGTCTAAACTCACATAGCCGGTGACAGAGCCAGGATCTGAACTCAGGCTCTGAGCTCATGTGCTCACCTATTCCATTGTAGTGCATCCTCCACTGAGACAAACAGGGACATCTGGGGGAACAAGAGAGGAGTGGCATAGAAAGGTCATGCCATGTCCCTGCGCGCTCTCTTTCTCTCTTCCTCTTTCTCTCTCTCTCTCTGTCACACACACACACACACACACACACACACACACACACACACACACGCACATGGAACAGTTCCACTAAACCTGGAGGGTACATCATCAATCTTCCTAGAGTGAGGCCAAGTTCATGCCTCTCCTCTGAACCCTCCTCCTGCATCTGCGTGGGCTGGCTGAGCGTGCCCATGGAGGATAGGTCAAGTCTGCTGCCCCATCCTGAGTGAAGGCTCTGACCGCCGGAGCCAGCCTCTCAACCCCGCCCCCTCTGTGGGCATGGAGAATAGAAGACCCCAAAGAGGGCAGAAGCCAATTGAACACCTGCCGCAGAGGCCTCCCAGACAGGCAGCAGGTGGGACAGGTGCCCTTCAATTCTCAATCACATCAAGAGGACTTAGCATGAGGGAACATGTCGGTTAAGAGCATGGGCTCCATGCCAGCCTGCCTGGGTTAGAATGGCCCTTACCTGCTGTGCAGATGGGAAATAATTACTTCCCCTCTCTGTGCCCTACTTCCTCTATCCACAAAATAGTGACTTCAACAATGCACACATCACAAGGTGTTAAAAGCATTAAACGTAAAATGTTTGGCACATGCTAAGAGCTCAATAAATGGAAGCTGCTACTGTTTGCTATTCTTTAATTATTATTTTCTATATCATCATCAACATCCTCATCACAGGCCTCTGCATCAGGTACTAAGAACACAAAGTGAACTTGAAGGTGCTGTCAGGATGGCTGGGGAGCTGACAAGAAACCATATAACACATGATCCTACGTTCTAGAAATGTCGTTGGCGTTTGAATCTTAAAATATCACTTTAAAGTGGAGATCCAGCCTGGCATGTGTGGCCCAGTGGTTGAGTGTCAACCCATGAACCAGGAGGTCACGGTTCAATTTCTGGTCAGGACACATGCCCGTATTGTGGGCTCGATCCCCAGTGTGGGGTGTACTGGAGGCAGCCAATCGATGATGTTTCTCTTTCATCAATGTTTCTATCTCTCTAACCCTCTCCCTTCCTCTCTCCTTAAAAATCAATAAAACATGTTTTTAAAGTGGGGATCCAAAGCTCTTTCTCTTTCAGCATTTCTTCAGCTGATCATTCAATTTCTGAAGGAATCAGAAACATGTACTGAGCAACTGCTATGTGCCATTCACTGTCCCAGTATTGGGGATACCAGAGTAAGTAGGCCAGAGAGCAGCTATGTTGCCAATGGGAATGCCAATAAGCTTGTAAGGGATTGGAGTTTATCATCAGGCAAAAGGAAGGTAGGTTGGCGGGGGGTGGGGGTGGGGATAAGGCCCCTTTCTGCACAGGCCACACCACTACAGCCACCTGTACACACGGAGTAGGGGGTAAGGATCCTAGCAACTCCCTCTGCTGGGTGCGGGTGACAGCTGGGAGGAGGAAAGACGTGCAACTAGGACACAGGAAACCGTAAGAGACCTACCACTGCAGAGCATAGGGACCTAGTCATCCCTTAGGTCACTGTAAAGGTGGGGAGACAGAAGCCAGGAGAGGCTACCCACAGCCACACCAAGTGACATGCTGAACAAGGACTGGTCCCTGGGTGTCCCAGTTCCTGGAAGCCCAGATCTCTTCCCCCTGCTTTGAAAGTGTAAGCCATCCCAGCCCAGCAGAGCCCTCCCCTACAGACAGACATAGCCACCGGTCCGCTCTCTATGCCATTTCTCTAGGTTGATGCTCCCAGGCTGGGGTTGGTGCAAGACACCACCATCAAACGCAGGCCTTGAGAATGGCACACAGAACAGGCGGGTTTGGATATGGAGATGAGAGAAGAGAAAAAAGCCCTGAGTTGGGGACAACATTCTGGAGGGGGCGGGGACGTGAAAGGGCCCTGCCGAGACTGGAGTGTTTTCTATTGGAGCAGGGCTGGCAGCAAAGGCAGATCAGCTCTGAAAAGAGTAGGAGACAGAAGGGTTCTGTACAACCAACAGGAAACTTTTTTCATTTGATGGAGGCCCACCTCCAAATCACTAAATCAGTCCATGATTTTGGTTTTGGGAAAACGGGAATGATGTATCCACTAACAGGGCTGCAGGGAACTTTACACAAAGGAATGCTTTCCAGTGGCCCGGAAGCCCCTGCGGCCCTGCCTGTTCTCTCCCCAGCTGACGTTTATGCCCTTCCTCCTCTGATCCATGCCTGACCACCTGCTATTTATTTCATCTTGAATGTCACCTTCTCAGGGAAGCCTGCCTTGATGATGACCCCTCCCCCTCCACTACTCATTGTCCCCTCCACCAGAACAGGAGCTACAAGTGGGCAGGGACCGTGTTTGGCTCACTGTTCCTAGCACAGTGCCTGGCACACAGCAGCCCCTCCGTAATATCTGTTGAATGAATGAGTATTGTGAATGTCCTGGGTAAGTCTACACAGCCGCGTGCTCATGTAAAACATCTAGCACATGATACACGGACGATTACCAATGAATGTTGCTCGGAGTACATCAAAGCTGATGCCCAAACAAGACTGACTTCCTGTTTCTGTCACAGAGTAACTGGTGCTCAGCAAGATAGAAGCCCTTTTCCTATCTTCCCAGGGTCCGCTCTCCAGTCCCCTCCCAACCCCAACAGGTAAACGCCAGGATAAGAAGAACACTGTCTTTACAAGACCTACGAAGGCATCAAACCTGGACACAAAGATCTCTGGGAACATGCAGGAGAATCTACGTAGTCTACAAAACAACAAAATGCCCTGCCAGCCTTATTATTCTTAAGAGCAAGAAGAGGAAGTTGGTCAGTAGAAAAAAAAGGGCATAGGGTTTGCTCTGCCTTGATGTGGGCAGGCTAAGAGAGAACTTCTCCTAATCCACCCCACCAAGAACGTGCAATTGCAGTGACTCTTCCTGCTACCCACTCTTCCTTTACTCAGTAGCAACAACAAGCACTGAGCAACCAACTGTAGTTAGGAACACACAGCCTGTTCACAGAGTGTAACCTAGGAGGAACTAGATTAACATTTTATACTGTTGAGTCAGTGGATCTCGCAAGGAAGTGCTATGGTATTTGTGACCTGTTTCCGGAATTTCTGCTTTTATATTTTTATGCCCTTCTCCTACTTCATTTCAGTTTATTCTCAATATTTAAAAAAAAAATAACTGTGATTCTTAACCATTTTCATCTGTTGTGTTTCATGTCAAAAGCTAAAGTGCTCTTAAAATAGGCTACTAATTGTCCTTGAGGCACAGTTTTGGCCTCATCCAAAACTGTGGATTTTGATATAAGCTATTTCATTTTCATGAATCACCCTATAACCTGAAATTCCAAGTTTGCCTTCTTCTATAAGAATTATTTAGATGAGGCGGGTTTGTTTGTTTATATTTTCAAAGGGACTGCCTTTTAGAGACTAACTTTTTAATATATTTTATTGTTTTATGAATGAGGCCTGGGAGATTTCTACTTTTGAAATCTATTGAGATGAATTAATCATCAATTTTAATTGGGGCATCTTGGAACATCTAGAAAATAGTCTTTAAAAGAAAAGGCCACCTCCTAAAATACACACACACATCTTTGTAGAGTTTCATAGAATGCTTATTTTTAAAAAAAGTTTTATCTTTTCAGAACTAAATATCTAAGCAAAGAAAGTAAACAAGCTTGGAGTGGGGTGGGGGTGGGTGGAGAAGAGGAGCAAAACTACCAGAACGTAAGGATTAAATTTATTTTATTAGAATTCCATACCTGAGAAGCATACCCATTGCAGCTCTGCATCGCTCTTTTAAAGACTAAAATTCAGGCTGCCAGAGACGAAGTCAGATACAACATGAGTTTTAGCTGAGACTGGGGCTTCAATTCCACTCAACCCTTCACCACTGAATCCAACTGTCTTTCAAAAAAATACTGAAATAGCAGCTGAAAGTCTTCTCTTGTGACATTCCTGAAATTTTTAAATTGCACAAGGCACAGGCAGGAGGCTGGATTCAAACAAGCAGGACTTTGCTCTGGTAAAGCGGGCTGGCTTGGAGGAGGCTGACAGGAAGCCCCAGAAAGAATATTAAGTCATTTTCCAGCCAGAGCCAAGCAAACCTGAAAGATGGGTGGATCCTAGGGAATCCTGACATTCTTCTCTCAACCCTGTCAGTGCCTTTGCCTGCAAAAGTGGGTCAGCAAATGGAAGAGGGCCCGCATGCAGGAACTGACGCAGGACGGGCGCTGTTAAACAATACTGACAACACCCACGCAGACACCCCCTCGGGGGAAGCTCGGAGCTCCAATGCTGTGGCCACGGACAAGGCACGCAGCGCCCGAAGTGATATTTCAGCACAGTGTTTCTCTGTAAAATGACACACGCTACTGTAGGCTCGAGAGCTTATTGGGATGGAGAGCTGGGTTCATCTGCTTCCCAGCAAGAGCAACTGGAGATAAACAGAAGTCACTGAAAGCAGAAAGTGACATCGAAAAAACCCCTCCTGATTCTGCCAGCCCTGTTTTGCTGCATAGAGTACCTTGGACAATAGGGTTTCAGTAGGAGGAATTACTTGATGGCACCAGTTTCAAAAGCAACGAAAGCAGACAACACCGGGCCTGTTCCCAATCTCCTTGAAGGTACCGAGATGGACGAGCGGTCATCCATTAATGAACAGTGGTTCGACTGACCCTCTGTTTTGCAAGACAAATTACTTTTTTGAAAGTCAGCCTTGGTCCAGAGTTTCAACACGTGAAAGTATCAGCAAGGCTTATTCCCTAGTAGGAAAAGTACGACTTTCAAATTAAAATGCACTTGTCAAAGCAATCCATCAACAACAACAGTGGGCAGCTCTCTGTAGGGAGCATGCCCAGGTCTTTCCCAGTGGAGCCTCCCCCCAGGCGCCTTTTCCTGGCCTCTCTCCTAAGCTCCAAGGGCCCTTCTTTGCCTCTGTAACTTCTTGCCTGAATCCATTTCTTCTATAGCTCACTTCTACCTCTGTGACTTTCTAAATAAGCTTTCTCTTACAGTTTGAAAACAAGATAAAAACAAAGAAACAACAGTGGTTAAAACAATTCCTCTCCTAGATAAATACCCAACAGTAATGTTTCCCAAATATTTGTTTACCGAAAGACATGCGTGAGAATGTTCATAGCAGTGACCTTTGTAATGGTCCCAAATTGGAAACCTTCCAAATTCCTATAGGCAGCATGTATATGTAAATTGTAGTGTATTCCACAATGACATATGATACCATAATGTAAATAAACAATTACAAATACATGAAACAATACAGATACAGGGTCAGCAAACTCATACAATTTTTTTAAAATCCTCACCTGAGTATATGTTTTTATTGATTTTAGAGAGAAAGGGGAAGAGAGAGAAACATCAATCAGTTGCCTTCCGTATGCGCCCCGACCGGGGATTGAACCCACAACCTAGGTATGTGCCCTGACCAGGAATCAAACCCGCAACCTTTTGGTGTACGGGACGATACTCCAACCAAATGAGCCACCCGGCCAGGGCTCAGCAGACTTTTTTGTAAAGGCTCAGATAGTAAATATCATGGTCTTTGTTGAGAGTACTCAACTCTGCAAGTATAGGCCAAACGCTGCCATGGCCCCGATGTTCGTGAATGGATGTGGCCAAGTTCCAATCAATGTGTGCACACTGAAATGTAATTTCATTATTTCTCACATCACAAAATATAATTCTTTTGATTTCCCCCCAAACATTTAAAAACGTAAACTCCATTCTTAGCTCACAAGCCACAGGAAGAGACCAGGGGCCAAATCTGGCAGCAGGGCTGGAGTTTGCCAAAGCATAATATAATCTCACGTAAACAATTTAAGCTCCCACAAGCCTAGGCAAAACAAATCTGACACAAAGGAGTGCCTACCGCAGGGTGCCATTTCTAAATAGAGGCCAAAGTCAACTCCTGGGATCAGAAGTCTTGATAAAGGCTTCCCTGGGAGAGGTGGGAAGGGAAGTGGGAATGACAGGGATCCTGGGCGGGAGGGGGGCTGTGATGCTCTGTGCTCTGGATTTGGGTCCTGGTTACTCTTGGCTGGCTGTGCATGCACGACTCCTGCAAGTATGTTCTACTTCAAGCTCTACTTCAAGTTGTTAAAATCAAGGCGGGACCACTCAGTCAGCTTCAAACAGAGAAATGTAAAGAGAACCACAGCCATCAAATTAACGGAATCCCTCACTGTGGCCAGGTATCCGTCAATGCTGGAGTATTGACGAAGACTTAATAATTGAGGGCAGGCTTACATCACGTTTCCGCCAGCTGTTAACGCATCTGCCTCTAGGTGAGGTGCATTTCAGGGTGTAAGGGGTGACGCTACCAGCAGATTGCGGTCAGGCTGTTTTCCTCCGTGTTTGTGGGAAAGGATGGTGTTCACCCCGTTCCCCGCATGGAAATCTGCCGTCGATACTGTTAACATAAACAGCATCTGGCGACACAGGTGACCTTCAACCTGCAGCAAAACCTGTGCTGGACCCACAGACGGGAGAAAGGCCAAGCCCGGCTTCCGATTCCATTCTGAGAGAATATGCAGTTAATTATTTTCTCTCACAGTCAGCAGCTGAGTCTCACTGAAATCGTGCTTGTAATTATAGCTGTAATTATTATTTTAATACAAATCAGCAACTTATCAAAATATTACCCTGTAGATGCTGCCTCATTGCTGCAAGGCTATAGATGGCGGGAGAGGTGCTGCAGCCCCTGCCCTGCTCGGTGTGCCGGGACGGTGGGAACCTTGGTGAGGGTCCTCCCACCACAGCCGGCCAGCCAGCTTTACAGTGCCCAAGTGCACGGTCATGCCCATGCCTGTTCTCTCTTTAGAGATAGTGAGTCATGCTCTGCATTTTACATCATAGCTTGACTTTGGGAGACCTATTCAGTGCTGGGTCTCAGTGGTTCCATCCAGGCAATGGACAAACAATGACAACCCTTCCACAGAGCCACTCGGAAAAGTTCCTAAATGAATCACTTGTTAGAACATTCTGTGCAGCGCACTCGTGGTATTTGACACACAG
This sequence comes from Myotis lucifugus, assembly GCF_000147115.1. NCBI lineage: Eukaryota > Metazoa > Chordata > Mammalia > Chiroptera > Vespertilionidae > Myotis > Myotis lucifugus. The sequence goes on along the minus strand of NW_005871372.1, from coordinate 283,291 downwards.
GCTCCCTGGTCACCTGACTGAGTTCAAATTCCAAGTCCACGGCTCTGGGACTCTGAGCCAGTCCTTATTCTTTCTCTCTGTGCCGTGTCCTCATCTGTGAATGGGGATAATGTCACAAGACTGTTGTAATGATTACATGAGATAATCCAGGAGATGTTGCTTAGCACAGTGCCTGGCACACAGTGGGCATTTAATCGGTAACAGCAATTATTGTTTTTATTATCATTAATTGTAGTTGTAAACTAAAATCCTAACAGCAGTCTTACAGGTAACACTAATAAGCAAAGTAGACTGGTGGCCCCGTGGCAAATTGGGAAGAAGAGTTCCCCCCATACAGGAGTCCTCTCCCCTCCCGCAAATCATGACCCCTATGGTGGCAAAGGCTAGAATTTCAAATTTTTTAATAGGAAACCCGAATTAGATTTTTATTTGAAACCACTGGTTTTAAACTGTTGGCCAGTAATTTAAATGTTTTAATTAAAAAAGAAGAGCCCAGCCCGGCATGGCTCAGTGGTTGAGTGTCGACCTATGAGCTGGGAGGTAGCAGTTCGATTCCCAGTCAGGGCACATGCCCAGCTTTCGGGCTCGATTCCCAGTGTGGGGTGTGCAGGAGGCAGCACATCGATGATTCTCTTTCATTATTGATGCTTCTATCTCTCTCTCCCTCAAAGAAGGAGGAGGAGGAGGAGAAGGAGGAGGAGGAGGAGGAGGAGGGGAGGAAGAAAAGGAGGAAGAGGAAGAAGAGGAGGAAGAGGAAGAAGAAGAAGAAGAGGAGGAAGAGGAGGAGAGGAGGAGGAGGAGGAGAAGAAGGAGAAAAAGAAGAAGAAGAAAGAGAGAGAGAGAGAGAGAGAGAGAGAGAGAGAGAGAGAGAGAGAAGAAGAAGAAGAAGAAGAAGAAGAAGAAGGAGGAGGAGGAGGAGGAGGAGGAGGAGGAGGAGGAGGAGGAGGAAGAAACTATGCTGCCATCATCCCATCTGTAGCCCAGACCGGACCCACAGAAGCCGGTTCACTGGGTCAGAACTTTAGTTTCCACTTTTACTGGTGGTTTATACCACCTGCTCACTGCAACAGAGTTCATTTGCTCCATGTGACATTTTTTCCCCTAAAAAAAAAAGCCGAAACAGTAATCATCCTCACACCTAAAAGGAGTTAATAATTCATTCAGTGCCCATCTGCAAACCTAAGTTTGCTCTTAACACCCCGCCTGACGTCATCTCCGCCCTGTTCTCTGTCATCGCTGCATCTCTAAACAAGAGGGAATCAGGGGGAACAACTCCACAACTATTATTCAATAGGACTAGAAGAAAAAGCAGGTAATGAGGGCATTTTCCATCAGGACTGAATCTTCCGTGATGCCTGATGACAAGCAAATGGGGTTCTCTGTTAGCGTCTTTTATAGCAGCTGCCCCTTCTGAGCTGGGGAGAAAGGAGAGAGGGGAAGAGAGACCATGAATAGGCTTGTATTTCAAAGAGAACACCTGCAAAGCATGGTCCTGCATTAAAAAGTAAAGAGAACACAACCACCAGTCTGGAAAAGAAAAAATAAAAAAGGATTTCCCATTACATCTCTAAGAATAATGCCCCATTTCACAAGGAAAGAAAAAAAAGAAAGAGAATAGCTTTTCCATGTCCCCAAAGCAATGAAGCTGAGTGAGCTAACCACTGTATTACTTGATCCATCCAACCTGGTTTCAATACTGTCCTTTAACAATGTGTATGTCAGCTCCCCATCACCAAAAACATTTGTTTATTTTGTGAACCCGAGTCTGGCTGAGCGCTAAGACTTTGCGAAATTATGCCGTCCTTGGGCTCTGTTTGTATTGCTTCTCCCCTTGCTCGTTATAAAATGATTAGTTGTCTCTGCTGCCCTTTCAAATTGCTGTTCCAGTGATGCTGCAGTTCTGTTATCCTGGTTCGGAAGAGGAGAGAGAGTCTGGGCTCAGGGTTAAGTTAATGTAGTCATTTCGGGCCCATTTGGGGACCTATTCATCACAGATCATTCCGTGTTCAACACGTGGGTGACTTCAGTACAGACTCAACACGAAACGAACGAAGGGATCCAAACAAAGGGAAGGGTCCAAACCTAAACCCAGAAGACGGGCCTGGGGAGCCTCATCACTGGGAGAAGCACAGACAGCAACAGGGGCCCTCAGAGAGGCCCTGACTGGGAGTGCACCTCGGAGGGACCCAGAGCACAGCTCCTCCTAAGGTCCACCTTAAATCCTTTCCACTTGAACTTCCAGAAAAAACAGCACGAAAATTTCCCAGAGGAGCAGGGTGTCTATAGTTTTCTTCTACATTTTTTTATTGTAAAAATTTTCCTCCACCACAGTTTACATTTAATGTTATTTTGTATGAGTTTCAGGTGTACAGCATAGTGGCTAGACCAGCCGTGGGCAAACTATGGCCCGCGGGCCGGATCCGGCCCGTTTGAAATGAATAAAACTAAAAAAAAAAAAAGACCATACCCTTTTATGTAATGATGTTTACTGTGAATTTATATTAGTTCACACAAACACTCCATCCATGCTTTTGTTCCGGCCCTCCGGTCCAGTTTAAGAACCGATTGTGGCCCTCGAGTCAAAAAGTTTGCCCACCCCTGGGCTAGACAATCATATACTAGAAGCAGGATGTCTATAAAATGGTTAAGCCACGCCTTGGCAGGGTGGCTCAGTTGGTTTGAGTATTGTCCAGTACACCAAAAAGTTTTAAGGGTTCAATTCCCAGTTGGGAGACAACCTATTGATGTTTTGCTCTCAAATAGATACTTCTCTCTCTCCCCGCCCTCTCTCTAAAATTCAAATAAAAATAATAATCCTATATAATAAAAGGCTAATCTGCAAATAGACCGAACAGTGGCACAACCGGTTGCTATGACATGCGTTGACCACCAGGGGGCACACGCAGAACATGGCAGGCATCGGCTGCAGCGGAATGGTGGAGCAGGTGAGCAGGGGCGCCAGGCCAAGGCAGGGCACCAGTCGTTATCATTGGGGCGAGCCTCTGGTGGTTACTGAAAATTCTTTGCTCATGCGTGCTGTGGTCCCGCCAGGTGCTCGCACCCCCTGCGCACCCGCTGCCTGATCGCTCAGCACCGTCAGCAGGTGTGAGCAGCGGCTGCTGGGCTCGATCATCCCTGAGGGCTTCTCCACCTCCCCCTGCTCCTGAGGGGTGATACCCACTGCTGGCACCAGCCCCAATGGCTCTGCACCATCAGCGCATGGGAGCGGAGGTGGTCAGCGCATGGGAGCGGCGGTGGTGGGAGTGGGGCTGCTGGCAGACAGGGGACTGGGGGCCGTGGCGGGATGGGCCAAGACCCGCCCCTCTGCCCACCACAGCCTTGTGGCCCACAGTTCCTTTCAAGGTGCCCGAATTCGTGCACTGAGCCCCTAGTAATAATATAATAAATAAATAAAAATTATAAAAATAAAATGGTTAAGCCACCACTGACAAAACTTTAGTCATTCCATGACCTGGACATAATTCACCATCCAAATTGAGCCAGGATTAAGATTAGAATCAGAGTTTGGGACTATCATTTATGTGTTTTCATTATGTGAACTAACCTCTTTTACTGAAATGCCAATTTACCTGCACAGTAGACAGTAGGAGCCCGAATGTTGTCATTTTGACTCTCTGGTTATATTTATATATTTTCTCTACTATTCATTCAAAGAAATACATAGCTATTAGAAGTTTTAAAAAAATGTTCACCCAAGAAGCAGGGGTCGGTGCCACCGGGACTCTGTGGGTGCTCTGTCCCCCCGTCTGGGTGTGAGTTACCTGGGTGGGTTCCATTCCTGAAAATTCTTTGAGCTGTACAGTTAGAATAATGGGCACTTTTGTATGTATAGTCTATTTCAGTTTTAAAAATCATTAAAAATATGCAAACTTTAAGGAATGAATAGATTTAGTGCAGATAGGAATAGAAACTCTTTATTAAGGGCTGCTATACTAGGCTTGCCCATGCAGCACTTTCAATCACTGCTATGTCAGAACTGGTGTGAACGCCATACTTAGGATTCCTAGGGTCAGTCTGCAGCGCCTCTGGCCAAAGGGGTCCGTCCAAAATAAAGTACTCAACCAAAAATAAACAAAGTTAATCCGCCCAACGCACAATAAATCCTCTCGCATGGCCTCTTACTTTCTCAGCACCCCAACTGTTTCTGTCACTACGCTTGTGACGATCTGACTTTTTAAAATGTTCTTGTTTTTGTTTGGGGGTCGTCCTACTCCCAGACCATAAACCGCAGGAGGACAGGAGCCCAGCTGTCATGCCAGTTCCCATCTCCACACGGAGTGCGGCCCCCAGCAGGCCCTCAGCCACTGTCTGGTGAATTAATGGGCAGACGGAGGAGTGGGTGGCAAGCCTCGATGGACTTTCCTCATTCATTCCCTCCTTGTCCCCAGGGGTTACAAGGCAACGTGAGGGGAGCATGCCAACTGGTATGAACCTCTCGCATTCTTCTGCTCTGAGGCCCCGTTGACACTCGTACAGGGTTTTCTGAGCCTCCAAGTGCTTTCTCGTCTGTTTAGAGAATTATATCCTCCCAAGCTGGTGAGGACTGCGGGCCTCTTCACTCATCTGATGGACGTGCCAGGTCATCCCCAACAGAGTGGGCATCCACCTGAGGTGCTCCGGAATGTTCCATCCCTCCACGGACCGGGCCCTGCCAGTTCTGTGGCCACTCTCCATGTCCCGGCCCTGTTGCTGGGGGGCAAGGTTGTGGGGAGCACAAAAAGGGGTAGGTGGATGATTCGAAACAGCATCTTATACTCACCCCAACAAAGGGGAAACCAGTTTACCAAATTGTATATTTGATTCCATTTTTGTTGCTGATGTTTCCTCCGTAATGGCTGCTGCGTATGAGAATTTGCATATTCTGAGTATAAGCCAGCAGCCAGGAAGGGAAGGACACCTCCATGGTGCCCCCGGGAAGGCAAAGGCAGTTGAGGTACAGAAGTGCCGTGAGTAGGCCACAGGGGGGTAACTGAAAGGTGACCACAGATACTTATTTTTAGCTCGTCATCGTGAACACGAAGCTCTTCCACACGAAGGCTGCAAACTCCACAGCCAAGAGGCGCTGTCGGGGTCACAGGTGAAGGAGGAGACCTTGGGGGGCTCTGGGGAGCCTGGAGGGTCTCGGGGGGCTCCTCCTCAGTGTGCCCAGTGGACAACAAGAAGGAATGTGAGCCCAGGGCTGCCGGGCCTTGTGACTTTTTAAAGGCATTTCAAAAATCCACATGGTCTGACAGCACATCCTAATCCCTACATTCCGGTGCCTTTCTAACTCGGTAGACTGTGCAGGCCAAACACAACCTACCCAGAAGCCACGAATTGCCCCTCTTGCAAACACCTGTCATGGAAAAAAGACAGAAGGCTGGCCATGAACCAGAGTTGTGCCCCTGCACAGGCCCTTCACAGGTGCCCACATGGCCCTGCCTGGCAGATGAAGACACTCGGCCCCTGAGAGGTGAAGTGACATGTCAGGTTGCATGACATGAATGGTAGAGCTCGGCTGTGAACCTCTGATGTCGGAGCACTGACCCCCAAACGAAACATCACGTGACATGCCCCCCTGTCTTCCTGCAAACCTTGGGCAGCTCCCTGCTCATCTCTGGGCGCCTTATTCACCAAAAAGGAGAAGAGTGTGAACTCCACAGTGCAGCAGTCCAGGCCTCGTGTCCACCAGTTTGGAGGTGATGGGAAACTCGAGAGCTTCAGGCCCCTGAATCACACTATCCCCGGCCCCCGCCTGTCCAGAGAACACCTTCCTCATGTCCACAAGGCCACCATGGGGAAAGAAGATCAGCCGTGAATTTGGACAGAACCTGAGAGAAACCTCTTTGTTGTCAGCCCATCTATTAGCAGTGGCCCTAGCCCTCGCCTGCTGGACGAGTCTCCCTGAGAGCAGGGAGCGCATCCCTGTTCACAGAGGCAGGTCCAGTGCTGGGCTCAGTGCCTGGCATGCTCTAACTGTTGGAGTGGAGGATGGGTGGATGGATGGATAGATGCATATGGACAGATGGATGCATGTGTGGATGCATGAATAGATGGATGCATGCATTGCTGTATGAATGGGTAGAAAGGAGGTGAAGGAGGGAGGGGCACGGAATAAAGGACTTACTGACTCTGAATTAAGAGTAAGAATGCAGGCTTTGGAATCACCACCAACCCTGAATTCCTGGTCACTTCTCAGCTGTTTAACTTTCATCCAACGTATTGCCTTAGCTTTTATTATTTACTAGTGACCCGGTGCACAGATTTACACACATTGATAGGAAATTAATTACAAGGTGGCTGGCAGGGTGGGACTGAGTGAGACAGGCCAGACATGCCCTGGGGCCAACCTCCCAGGGTTCCTACCTGGGTGGCCACACCTGGGGTGGTGTCGTGGCTCAAAGGGCGTCTGTGGAGTGAACGGGGTCCCTCCGGCAGTTGGGGTCTCTCCGCCTGGCCTGCGGAGATCGGGCTGAAACCGGCTCTCCAACATCCCCCAAGGGGTCCCGGAGTGCAAGAGGGTACTCTGCAAAGTTGCTGCTGTACAGGGTGTAGAACACAAGTGCAACTGTGCAGTAAACCAGATTCGAGGCCGACAGTGCCCCAGCAACAACATAACCCACGGCCGAAGGTGGAATCACACGGCCCTGAGAGGAATTGTGCTCCCTCCTTTCTGGTTTCGGGGTGCATCACCCGAGAACCGCCGCTGCCAAGTCACTGCAGCTCGGCAGCTCCTGCATTGCGCATCTGCCCTCTGGTGGTCAACGCACATCATAGCTACCGGTCGGACGGACACTTAGCATATTAGCCTTTTATATCTATAGATAATCAGTAAAATAGAGGTGAGACTAATGGCCCTTAACTTGCAGGAAGTTGTAAGGATTCAATAAGATCATGTCTTTCTGGTACTGCCACAGTATCCAGTGCAAGGTAAACATTCAATAGAGAGAAATCCCCTTTCTCCTCCTCATCATCATTATTACAGTTTACAGTGTCTGAGCCCCAGTGGGCAACCTTCCCATCGATCTCTCCGCCCCATAAATTGGACTCCCTTGGGCTTAAACAATGTGCCTCGGGGCCAAGGATTACAGCAAAGGATTTCCAGGGAGAAGTGCTTGTCATTAGCGTCCCTGACACATTAGCCTGGATTAGATGCCCAGATAAGCCGCAGTCACCTGGCTGGGACAAACCAGACAGGAGACATAACAAATCCATTCTGTTGCCTTCAGTGGGTCCCAAAGGACTCAAGAGTGCCCTTAGGGGACATTCTTCCCCGCCTGGCCGGGTGTGTGGATGCCAGTCTCCCTGCCCACGACATTACTGAAGGGGTTAAGGTGACACTCACATCCTGGCCGTCCCTGTCACCTTCTCAGTAATGTCTCTGGCTTCCCTTAGGGGAGGGGCAAGCCTAACCACAGGGATCAGAGGGGCACAACCTGATGCCTATCTGCGGGCCAACGGGTAGTTTCTGTTGCAGGCAGAAGGAAGTGCCCACGAGACAATCGGACTGCATGTTCTTAGAGATACCTCCCTGCTGCACCCAGTCTCTTGGGGGCAAGTCCTGGGCTCCACCGGAGAGAACGGCAGAGCCACTGACCTAGGTGAGCGGAGCATCAGGAAGCCTGCTGGGGAGGAATGAAGGCTGTTTCCACGGGCCAAGGACCTTTGCACAGTTCCCTTTGCCCCCCCTCTCCTCCCCTGGCTAGAGAGAGCTGAATTCAAAACGCTTTCCTCCAGCCAACTTGGCAGTTCGAGTTCAGTTACTCCCAAGGATGCGCTCTGTGTATTTCACTATAGCGGGATACCTTCTTCTCCAGGGACCGCTGGGGCTATCGCTGGTGCTGGGCATGGTGCCCAAATCAACTACTTACTATGAGCTCTATGATTCCAAGGTTGTGGACCTTTGCAAGATGCTTGTATAAGGAACGTTGGAGAGCAGAGTGGTTAAGAACAAACACTCCCTGGGTTCAAATCCCTGCTCTGCCATTTATAGCGGTGGGCCTTGGGAAAGCTAAGCTCATTATGCCTCAGTTTCCTCACTGCAGCATGAGGTGTAAATGAGTTAATATTTGTAAAACACCAAGAACAGGATTGGTTGTATTAAGCACCATGACTGTTGGCTATTGAAGTTACAATAGTACATGCCTTTAAAGAATAAATGAGTTAATGTATACAAAGGGCTTAAAACAGTACCTGGCACATTATAACTGCTGTATAGACATTATTATTGTGGTGGTGGTGGTGGTTGTGATTATTATTATTACTATTACCCTTCTACTTGTCCCATTATTTAAGGGCCAGATTCAATGAAAACTGTATATGTGCTCTTTTTCCAGGGTTGGCAATAAGAAGTGAGAAAATAGATCTGAAGATTCGGTTGCCTTTAGGGTTTTTCAAAGAACTGCACAGACAAGGAGCTCAGAAATCTGTCCATCAATTGGAATGGAGGCAGATCTGGGTTTGGAGCCCCGTCCTGCTCTTCCCCAGCACTGTAAGCTGCTTCCCCTCTCTGAGCCTCAGTTTCTTCATCTGTGAAATGGGAACAACAACAGTTGGGAATAGTCACTGAGACAGTGAGGTAATACCTGCAAAGCCCTCATTATTCCTGCCACACAATCAACAACCTAAGACCAGCAATGTCCTTAGTTTCCAAATTGGATAACACCTTCTTCCAGCCTGTATTTTTGGGGGGTAGAGGGTGAGCATAATGTACACAAAATACCTAAAGGATGCTTGGCATACAGCTGGCACTCAATAAATGTTCCTGGTCCTCCCCCTACCACATTTCATCCTACTCCAAGGATCAACACACAGGAGACGGATGCTTTCTACTGCCGTGGGTTTCTCTCAAACCCTACTTGGCATGGGAAAATGGATGCTAATTGTGAAAAAAAATGCTTATTTTCAAACATACTATGAGTTTCTTTTTTAAAGAACAAAAGCTCACACCCCTTCCCTTTAAACTTGGGTTTTGCAGGGGTTGAGGTTGTGATTGCTTTCTTTTTTTATTTTTCCCAAAGTATCTTCTCTTTGTTTCTGATTGATGGGGATCGGGGTCAATAAAAATGGGGAGATACAAAGACAAACAAAGGAGAGACTTGTCATCAGTGACCAGTCGTAGGGCAGTATTAACCAAAAGACAGAGAGGCGGCAGTCCTTATCCCAGGCAGTCAGTCATGTTGGCACTGCGCATGTTAGTCCTTCTGCACCTGAATTTACGGCCCCTGACCACGCACAGCTCTGAGCAGGAAGCAGACCTTCACTACAGAGATATGCTTAAGGGTATTTTGTTTTCTGGAAAACAGTAACAGGCATTTTGTCATTCAACCTCTGGAAAATTTTCTTTTGTTAACTGACAAACTAGAGAGAAAGTCTAACGTGCCGAGAAACTAGAGGAAAGTATATATATATATAGGGCGGAGCAAAAGTAGGCTTACAGTTGTTCATATGAAAAATAATACAATAATGAATAAATAATGATACGAGAATAAACTGTTTCGAAAACTCACAACTGCAAATCCACTTCTGCCCCACCCTGTGTGTGTATATGTGTGTGTGTGTATATATATCTGTACATATACACACACACACACATACCTATATACACACTTTGAATAATTATAAAGGCAGTGTTTATTAAAACACATTTCATTTTCAAAATGTAATAGAAGCTACAGACATTGTTTGTATACTTTTATGGGGGACACCCTGTATATACAAAACATATATATACTTATGTGCATAATCATTTCTCCTTTTATTTATCTATTTTATTTAACATTTTCTAGTATGTGATTAAGCAGATGGCAACATTTGTAGGAAGGTAAATATTGTTCGATGATGCATATTTCTGTATACAAAGTGTAATGCATTGCTCAAGCAAAATAAAACTCCATTGAGAGTGTGAAGGGGAAAAAAAACCCGTCAATAAAATACCCTCTGTTCTCTGTGGTCTCAAAACATTTGGATAGAAAGAAAAGCTACGCCTCTGAGGCTGTTGGAACCAGAGGCACTCTGCATACAGTGAACCGATTTTTCAAAGTCGCTGCCAGTGTCTGAAAACATCCCCAGTTATCTGAGCAATGTGAAGTATGAGGACTTTCTGCAGAAAAATCAACATTTCCAAGGGGTCAGACAATACAGAAACCATTTTACTTTAAGTGTGTGTATGTGTGTGGGTGTGTGCAAGGGTCATAAAAATGAGGTTTCTTACGTGAAACTTACTGAGTAGCAATTTATCTAAGGGCACAAGCAATAAACGTGAGGACTGCAAGAGGTTCACTGGAGGCAAAGGGGAAAAACTAAACCTTCCTCACATTCACACACACAATTCTCCTTCATTTTCTCCAAATCTATGCAGAGCTGTAGTTTGATCTTTTTGACAAGTCTCCCCACTGTCCCCTCCCTGTATAGGTGAGCCCATCTGTTTCTTAAATTCTAAAATGACAGTAAAATCCACCGCTGACTGGGGACTCAGTGAAAAAATTCAGCGTCACAGCCACAAAACAACTACAATCCAGCCAATCATTCTAATATTTAAGAGCTCTGAAAGCAGCTGAGAGGAAAGAGGAAGTTTGCAAATCTTTTAGGGATATGCCCGTCTTGCCACCATCCTAGCACTTTCTGTCTCTGTCTGCTGGAGAAACTGGGTGTTTCCTCTTGTTTTCTTCAAATGTACCCAAAATACAATCAGCTCCCGCAACGGGGGTGCAGCTCCTCAAACATAAAAGGTACGAGTGCAAAAGCTCTGGGCGGGTGGGCAGAAGGAAGCAGCAAGGTCTGGTTTAGAAAATGCTCTATGCTCAGTGCCTGCCTGATGCTCTTCGGGACATACCCACCGCCACCACCAGGGCCCAGATTCTGTCTGCGTGCAAGAAGCACCAGTGCCCATCCCACCCCAGACCTCAACAGAGCAGATTAAGCACCATCTCCCAAGCACGTGCCTCACCAGCGCTTTACAAGAGCCATCTGGAAAATCACAGGGCTTTTTTTTTTTAATGTCCCTTTCCTGAATCCAGCTCCAAAGCATCATGCCAGCAGCCTCAGCAGGGTCTGCAAACAAACCGCGTGTTGCAAGGGCCTCAGTGGCGGGCAAAAAAAAACGGTCTGGTCCTCTCCTAGCCTGCAACCCAAGCTCAGGAGACACCAGACTTTGGGAACAGCCTGCCCCCTTCTGGTCTCCTTGAGCTCCATGGAAGGGCAGGAGCTGGGGGGAGAGGGGGGGCACACAGCCAGAGGAGGACAGACCCCTTGCCCCATCTGGCAAGTCTGTACTGATTTCAGGATCCAGCAGGGCATGAGGTTGGGGTGGGGGTTCGGGGGCAGAGGGAGAGACAGACAAGCAGATAAAATAAAATACAAATCCAGGAGACACAACAATGAACAACAGTATGGTAGACAGCCAAGAAGAAGGGGGAGGGGGGGTGTGGGGCAGAATAAAATACGTACATATATGTCTATATCGGAAGGTGAAGAAGTTGAGACTGGGAGATAGGGATGGGATACAGTAACTGAACTTGCAGATCAAAGCAGAGTTTCAGAAAAGCAAAGCAACTTCGCTGCTGGCATTCCAAAGGACTAAAAAAGGAAAACTGGCAGTCTCCCACCCACCTTCCCATCGCAAACCTCTCTGCGGCTGCGCTGGGAGGTGAGAGAGCAGGACACTGAACTGAACGCACCAAGTGGGGAAACGGGTAGAGAACTCAAATGTCAGCCAGACCTCCTTCCTCCTCTCTGCTAGTTTCAACAGGTGGGTATTTGCACCCAAAGGCACCTCCGGATGCTGTTCTGAACCCCAGACGCAAAGGACACAGGAAGCCCCATGCCCATGCTGCCTGTTCCCACATGGGATCAGCAGACCACACCCTGAACCCCTCCCGCCCACCTCCCAGTGGGGCCCTAAATCCAGAAAGAATTTCTGCCCAAACACATCACTACCCACTCCTGGATTCAAAGGCAGAGCCCGAGAGCTCCCTTTGCTGGAAATAAGAGGCTGCTGGATATTGGGAATGTTCTGGTTCTCCATGAGGAATCTCCATCCACTCTCCTAGCCCCAAAATGAGAGAATGACGGCTCCCTGCTGCCCACGCAGACCAGCCACCGCTACGTAACAGGACATCATCGCATCCTCAGCTCAGTGGCACAGACAGCTGCACTCTGGCAAAGAGGGTCGCCTAGACTCAAAGAAGTTTAGCAGATCAACAAGCCTCACACTGTGTCCGCAGGCAGCCTTCAGTGAGGGCTCCCGAAGTGGCAAATGACAGAGACATGTGCTCAGTGCCTAGGGATCCTGAAACTATCTCCTGGTATCTAATAACCCCCAGGAGCTAGGAGAGGCCCCGCAAGCCAAGTAGCCAGTGATGAAGATAAAGACAGACACACAGCTCTGGTGATGCCTTCAGACAGACACACCCACCGGCACTGAAACCCTAGCCCAGAGTTGGGGACTCTGACCTCCGGTTCTTGGAGCTCTGAGGGCAGTGGGCTCAGCAAAGCAGCCCACGGAAGGTATGCAAGACCCCCCTGGAGGCACTGGGCACCTAGGAAGGCAACCAGATGGCTCCAGGAGACCTACGGAAGGAGCGGTTTCAGAGCCCAGACTGTCACACCCAGAGAGCACAGAAAACCCAGAGCAGCCCAAGTCATGATGGCAGGGCGGGACACAGCCGCTGATAGGAACCAGCTCCACGCGCGACAGAGAGCCAGCGACACCATCTAGGAGACGGGCCATGCCCTGACACTGGGCAGCGGGGTGAGGAGAGTCAGAGAGGGCACAAGGAGAGGGCAAAGTTAGAGCAGACACCCAGAGGAGAGGAAGACCCAAAGTGAGGCTGGACACCCCCCACTGAGGCTGGACACCCCCCACTGAGTCCCAAGGGCTGGCGACTTGGGACACTGTTCCCAGACCCCTCTCAGGCCGGGGCAAAGAAACGCAGCGGCAAATGGCACAGAGTTTTCTCCGCCCAGCTCGCCCAAACCCGGAGATGCTGCGAAGGCCTCCGCGAGCAGCGGCTGAAGATCCCGGGCTCCATCCACTCACTCAGACAGGGTCCGAGGCACCGACACCCACATGGGGGGGGCAGGGGCGGTTGTCCTTAAAGTGTTGTTCAGTGCACGCACCCATCCATCCCCCGTGACCCCC
>NW_005871372.1:262053-268964 GCF_000147115.1 Myotis lucifugus | reverse complement strand
GGGGCGGAGCGAGGGAGGAAAAGGAGGGAAAGGAAGGGGGTGGGGGCAAACAGAGAGGGCAGACCCCCACTAGGACCGGAGTGAGAGTGGGGTAGGGGGAAGGGGAACAGTTCCCGCCGCGGAGAAAACGGGGCGGGGGCAGAGAAACCGAGGGAGCTTTGGGTGAGGGCGGGCCCGCTCAGAATCCAGGGGAGGCGGGCGGGGAAGATCTGGGGGTCCCGAGATCCTGCCTTCCCTGTAGGAAGCAAGCACGAGGCGAAGGAGTCGAGCAGGCTGCCCGCCCTGGAGTTTGCGGTCCGCGATCCTCTCTGCGCACAAAGACTGCTTGGCAGGTGGAGACGTGAGGGACGTTCAGGAGTGTCAGAGCCACGGGAGCGTCTCACGCAGAGGATCCTTGGGTCCCGGGCTTGAAGGGGCAGGGAGGAGGCTGTGGATGAGCCTCTGTGAGTGACTTCTGAGTCACACCCACCCCCTAGAGCCAACGATGTCCAAAGTGCTTCATTGAGTCACTTCTTTGCTCCCTAAGGACGCACAAGCCAAGAGACTCTAAACCCAGTTTGGCAAGCAAGTGCTTTCGTGGGGAAAGGGAGACCCGTGGAGTTTCTCAACCTTCACAGGCTCCAAGTCCCAAAGTCTGGCCCCTGACCCTTCCACCAGGTCCTTCTTCCCAAGCCTCCAGAAGCCTGCCTTCCAGGTGGGCAGAGCTCAGCTCGTGGGGGAGCAGGTCTTGCCATGTAAAGTGGAGTTCTTTTCCATTCGGGCTGGACTATTCCGGTGACCTTGAGCCAGGAGAACCCCTCCCTGGGCCTGAGCTTTCTCCTCTGTCAATGAGGGTTTAGACTGGGGATCCCAAAGGATTCAAGTTTCATCCCCGGCCTTCTCTGACTCAGTCTTCCCGTCTTTCCCTCCCTTGTCCTCACGTCCAAGGCTTTCTACACAGCAGCCCTGAACACACAGACAGGATGGGGGGGAGGGGCAGGAATTAACACCAGGAGAATACAAATAGCAGGTCAAACCCACAGTTTGTGAACTGGGGACTCGAAGTGTGTGTGCTGCATCTTGTCCCCTGTACTTTTAAATCTCATCCTTATTTGTAAAACGAAGATAGTGGAGGAATAAAGAGGATCCATCAGAGGAGGAGGCAGGGAGGGGAAAGAGATCATTCTGGTCACACAACAAGCGTCCATGGACATCCAACTGTGTTAGACACAGGTGCAGGCATCCACAGGTGAGTAAGGCCGAGCCTCCCCTTCACGGAGCTGGGGTCTAGAGGAGGAGCCAGACCAAGACGTCAGTCATTAAAACCCAGTGAGGATGGTGTCACTTTAGAGATGAGTATGAAGCGCTGTGGCTTCATGAGGGTGGGGCCCGAGTGACTACCAAGAAAATGAGGTTTGATCTAGCAACTCAGAGCTGTGGCCTGGGATTCCTTTTCTTCCCATCTCTCCTCTCTGCCTTGCGTGGGGTCTGCTTCACCCTGAGGTTCTCTCTTCGTGTGGGCCTGGCATCGGTATCCTTCACTCATTTCTAGCCCAGGAGAAGGCGGGGCAGTATTTCCCATTTCCCAGCATCCCCCGCAAAGGCCCAGAGATTCCCCCTGACTGAACCAGCGTTACGTCATAGATCACCCCTAAACCAAGCACTGTGGCCAGGAAGATAGAATGTGCTGATCAGCCTGGCCAAGGTCCCACACATCGCCTCTGGCCCTAGGGAGAAGCCAGCTCCCCGCATCAGGATCTCATCTCGTGGGAAGGAAGGGCAGGTACAGGGGAGGGAGCCACCATTATCTATTCCATGCAGCCACCGCGGTGCCACACAACGTTGGGCCAGTCAGTCCCTCCCAGGCCTTCAGGTTCTTAATGCCGAATGAGGGATAGGATGAGATGGCCCCCAGAACTCTTCCTCAGTATCCTCACAGAGCTGCCCATGCCCAGCAGAGGCTGGGGACTCTGAGCACCTGCCCCCCCCCCCCCCCACCACCACCACCAGGCCCATTTTTGCTTCAAGGTCTGGGCTGCAGTTTTCCTCTAAGCAGCAATGATGTTATCTGCTTCCTGCACGCGACACACTAACCACAGTCCTTTGGGGCCCACGCTCTGGCGCTGGTTCAGCTCCCTTGGGGCCACAGGCTGAAGGAGTAAGGTTAAGGATCCGGGCCCCCACGTCCCTGGAGAGAGAGAGTTGTTTGTTTATTTCAACTCGTAAAAAGCCACGCGAGAAAGAGGTTTAAAAGCTCCAGGGCAGGTTATGGATGCCATAAACAGCTTCTGTGAGGCTAAAAATCACCTGAGATAGCAGAGCAGGAAGGCAAGCTCCTAGGGTCACCGAGACCATCTTCCTGCCCCAAGACACACAGCACCTCAAGCATAGCTCTGGAGCGTGATGTAGAAGACAGAGCCCAAGTACTGGCTGAGACTCCGGCAGCAGCCGCCTTAGCAACAGCAGCGAGTTTCTTTAGAATTTTTAAAGCTTATTCAGTCATTCAACACAGATGTATTGGACCCTATTATGCACCAGGCATCATGCAGGGCGAGTGAAATATAGATATGAAGACGATTCCCTAAGGAATTTTTCTTTTTAAATATGGTTCCTACTCTCGCCTTAACTGAGAGCCAGATCTCTAAGGAAGTCCCAACTGAGTTGTGGGCTTCCCTCCCCATGCCCCACCCTTAAGTCCTCTTCATCATCACCTTCAGGTTCTGGGAGAGTAAACCAGTCAGCTAGTCTGCTTGAGCTCCTGGGTGTGCCCAGCTCTATGCCAGGGGTTATGAGGGAAATCAGGAAAAGGGGAGTCTTCTCTTCATTTACCATCTCTAGGCCTCAGTTTCCTCATCATCTGTAAAATGGGGGATTATAACAGGGATAATCATATAAGGATTTCTTATAAGGATTAAAAAATTAAAAGATTTTCTTCTATAGGGACTGGTACATAGTAAGTGTTCAATAAATGTTAGGCATTACCCGTTTTCTTAATAACAATAGGGCAGGGTTAATGATGAATGTCCAAATATATCAGAGGGGGGAAGGGTAGTCAGGGCAGGCTGCCTGGAGGAAGCAGCACTAAATCTAATCCTTTATTTTTATAGAAGGCTCCAGGGGCAATTAATCTCTCTTCTCAATTAATCTCTGCTCTCTTGGGCCCTTGGCAAAGTTCAGGGCACTGAGTAAACTTTGGGTGTGGAATAAACACCAGCTGGTGGAGTGGATCACAGTGTGGTGCTGACACGTTTGCAGACTCCATCAGCATCTCAGGAACTTTTTAGGTGTGATTTTAAGCAAGTTGCTAACATGATTGAGCCTCAATATTCCGATCTGTAAAAGGTGAAGACAAAGAATACTACCCAGGTCCTAAGGCTGGGGAGGGCGGGGGCAGGGGATCAGGGTATTGGATGTGAGGTGGTATAGATTTCATAGGAAATGTTGGCACTGGCCAGTGGCAGAGTTGAAGGAATGTGAGCCTGGTCATGTTGGGAGGCTGGTCTGTAAAGAACCTGCTCTCCCCTCCCTCAGTGGTCCTGGCGGAAGAGGCTGGAGAGCTAGAGCAGGGCATGCCTTCTCCTGAAGTTCAATAAACTTCACATTTAGTCAAATATGTGGGTTTTTAAAAATATCTTAATCATGTGTCTGTTCCTTTTTGGTTTATTAGGACCTGTTTTTACCCAGACTCTGCCAATTGACCCTGACTTTGCTCTTAAAAAATTAAAAACCTCCCCTCAAGGTTTCACTTCTGTATCAAACAGAAATAATAAACACGGCCACCTGTTCCTGAGGGTCAGGGGGAGCGTTATGCACAGAGCATCCTCCTATGGCTAGGAATCCCTGGTTCTCTCTGAAAGCGCAAGCTAGCGCCAGGTTTCCTGGGCACAGGAGGTCAGAGGAGGCGGGATGCTGAAAGCCCCCGACACCCCCAAAGGACACGGGGCCGTGGACACACATCAGTGCACCCCGCCCCCCAACTCCACCCAAGAAAATGAAACAGCTTTTGATCGGACCATAGGCATAGGTAGATGACATGCCCTGCCAGACACCCAGCTGTGCTTCTGAAACCGCAGGTTTTCTAGCCAACCGTCCACCCTGTGTATCAGCAGAGGGAGCTCTAGGTAGCAAATAACTTTCCTCTGACCACATGCTTTCCTGTAGGAAACACTTGGAGACAGCAAGGAACAGAAGGGGGTCTTAAGTGGAGATGGTGTCCACTCCATGCAGAAGGAAACGGATTTGCAAGGGTAGGGGCGTAGGGGTGGGAGTGGGGGGTGATGGGGCAGAGGAGGAGACACCAAATGAAGAAAGGACAGGAGAACCGGAAACCACCACACTGCTTACAGGCTTGTCTGACCTTGCTCTCTACCAGCTTCTTGACCCCCTGAGGGCCCACAGCCTTTAGGCAACCTTTGCAACACTGTGATGTGTGAAACAGAGACACACTCCAGGTCTAGGTCTTGGACTCTCTGGCAGACATTTTTTTTTCTCTTTTAAATAAATGTTTATTTTGTGTGGAGCCCAGTCTGACCCCTGGGGTTATAGGTTTAGGAATTGTACCAATAACAGCAGTGATGATGGTGATGATGACGGTGATAGTGGTGGTGGTGGTGGTGAGAGTTAACATTGAGTAAGCACTTACTATGTGCCAATACCTGTGTTGAGGACTTCAACAAATAATAGTCATCAAATGTTTATTGAGGACCTACTCAGTACCCGGGATGGTGCTCATGCTGGGGATCCAGAGATAAACGCGACAGGGAACCTGCCCTCATGGGCGTTTATTCTCGTAGGGCGAGTGGGGCCGAGGCCCATGAATAAATGCTTGAACAAGTACTCTCAGAGTATAATGGGTGCTGAGAAGAAAGTAAAAGGAGCCATCTGCTGGAATGACTAGAATAGGTCAAGTCTGAACAGGCTGGTTGGGGGGTCTCACTGGAATGACATTGGAGTGTTTCCTGAATTGTCTCATGCAACGCGACTATTTGAGGAGTCCGATTTCTTTCAGGCACCAGGCATCATCTGTCGGCTGGATAAATAACAGTACGTCTATTTTTTCAAATGGGTATACATACTATTATAATGAATAAGTAAACAATTAAACGCTGCTTAATTCATAGTAGTTCTTTTATCATATTGGGTTTTCCCAAACCATGATTAGTAAAAACTTAACTATTTGTCTGGCACGGCAGGGGGTATGGGATGGGTTACAAAAATATATAAAGAAAGAAAAAAAGTGAAAAAGTTAACATCTTACAAAAAAAGGATTAAGAGCAACTGATGTATTAAATCTCAATTTTTTTTTTGTCCAAAATACCCTTTTATTTTATTACCCTCACCCCTCTCAAGGTTCTCTGTGTTAGACAGGTTTCTATCCAGCCCTGTATCTTTAAGTTGGTAGTTTGCCAAAAAAAAAAAAAAAAAAAAATCTTCTCCCATCTTGTTTGCAGCTTCTGTTCTGCACCTCCCCATCTCAACCCATCTGGTACCTATTGTGATTCCTCAGTGTCTCTCAAGTCTCTTTTGTTTGTACACCTTGGGAATCCATTCCAAAAAGACTTGCGGGGGGAAAAAGGAGTTTATTGGAAGGCCATTGGATATGCCTGCATCTGCTAGCTGCCAAATACTCATTGTTCCCTTCTTGCTTGATAAAGACTCCTGATTTATTTAGGGGGGTGATGTACTGAAGCAGGAAACAACGTTTCCCAGCTTTCCTTGTCGTTAGGGATGGTCAAAGAAAGAACAGCAGACATCACTGTGGAGCTACCAAGAAATCCCTGTGCAGAGGGTGCTAAGTCAGGTGGGATGGGTACCTCTTTACTCCTTGCCATTCCCTTTCTTTCTGCCTGGAAGGTAGAAAGGATAGCTGGAACTGCAGCAGCCATTTTGTGACCGTGAGGATAGAAGCCAGTGCAAGAGGTGATGAGCCACAAAGATGAAAGCAGCCTGGGTCCCTGATACTTCTGTGGTCTGTTGGGTATGGCCCACTCTGGAACAAATTTTTCAAACCTGAGAATGAAACTCCCCCCCTCCCCCCTCCCCCCGCATTGGTTGAAGTTACTCAAGCTGGGATTCTGTTTCTATAGCTGATCCACTGAGGTGATGGAATTGGGTAATCTAACTGAAAGAAGGTCATCCATAAAACCAGGCCCGGGGAAGAGCTGGACCCAGAGACCAAACACACCAGTCAGTCGCTTCCTCCCTTGTCTCGGCTTCTCTCTGCATGCTTGATTAATCCTCTCTCACAGCAGAATCCTCCCTCATTGCCCTCCACGTAGCAAACACCACGGCTGCCACAGTGCCTGCACGTCACATCCCACGGCCACTGGAAAGGAACAGATTCTCCCTCTACTAACTCAGGCCACAAGTAGGACCTCGCCGCTACTCGGTTGTTCCGTGTTTTGCTAGTCCTGTCACGCTCTTGTGCCCCAGGCTACTTGTTGGCACTGCCCTCCCGTTTTGGACATTCTTCGCCCTCCCTCACTTGCCTGATGACCTCCCTTCATGAGGAAGGAGGAAGCAAGCAGAAGGAAGTTCCTACAAGCTCCCTCTACCCCATTTCCTCACTTCCCTGCATTGGTGCAATGATTCTGTGTTGATGGACAGACTATCCAGGCTCCTACATGAGACTTCCTCCTCCTCCCTTTGCTCCCTGGATCACATCCTCACTCACCTACTTATGGACATCACTTCCTTTATCACAATGTTCTCCCTTCTACGGCATCATTCTCTCCAGTATCCAACTCACTTCTACTTTTCCTATTAAAAACACAAACAATGTCTTTCTTGGCCCCACTTCCCCCTCCAGCCACTACCCCATATTTCCTGTTCCCTTCACAGTGAAAGTTCTCAAAAGAGTTGTCTAACTCACTGTCTCAATTCCTCTTTTCCCATCTCTTCTTAAACAGTGTCCGTGCCCCAGCCCCGACTGG
>NW_005871372.1:222462-261808 GCF_000147115.1 Myotis lucifugus | reverse complement strand
CATCCAGATGCAAGGTTTATAAATCACTACATGCTGCAAATGCACAAATTTACTGGTATAGGTCCAGCCTGCGCTACTCCCCTGAACCCCAAACTCATATACCCACTTGCTTACATCTCCACTAGTGTGTCTAATAGACATCTCTGTCAAGAACGGTGAAGAATCTGGGGATGTTAGCCTATTTGCAGGGTGGTAAGTTATCCCGCCACACTTCTGTGGATGCTGGCAGAAGACATGAGACTCCTGGGTCAGAGACAAAGGACTTTATTGCTCACAGCAGAGCAGGCAGCAGGACATTCATTTTTGCATCAGTTCCCCTTGCCTCCCAAGACCCATGGGGGAAAGGGTGACGCAGAAGGGATCAAGGTGGATACGATGCACATGGCTGAAAAAACAAACACCCACATGTTCAATGAGCTATAAACAAACCTGCTGAACCTTTGCCCCAGAGAAAAAATATTATTATTAGCCTGGCAGCAGGCATTTATGCACTCTGCCCCAGAGAGAGAATATCTCCATTTTCCAAGACTGCTCAATTATTCAAGCATCCTTGAAAAGGTAGTCCAGAACAGAGAGCCATGAGGGGATGTGCTCATAAGATCTGCAGAAACATGAGAGGCCCGTGGAGAATTGTCTCCAAACAATATTAAGTAGACCTTGTCCAAAACTGAATGTTTGATCTTCCTCCCCAAACCTGCTCTACCCAAAGCTTCCCTATCTCAAGACCTTTGCATTCTTCTGGCCCCTCTCTCTCATATCACACATCCCATTCATTGGCATTCCTGTTGCTTCTCCCCTCCTGAATCTGAGCACATCTCACTATCTCCACTGCCATCGCCTGGGTCCACGCCCCCATCGCCTCCCCCTTGGTTTCAGCAGGAGGCTCCGAACTTCTAACCTAGCTCTATTCCCTACACAGCAGCCAAAGAGAACCCAGCAAAAGTTAAGTGTGATGCCGTCATCCATTTGTCTACTCAATACCCTCAAGTAGGTCCCCATTTCTCTTTGAAACAAAGCCAATGTCCATGTAAGAGTTTGCAAGGCCCGTCACCGCCCAGCCCCCATCACCTCTCTCACCTCACACACTGCCCTCCTCCCCTTTACTCACACTCCTCCCACACTCTGGCTTCCTTGCCATCTCCAGAACTCCCCAGGTGGGCCTACCTCAGGACACTGCTCTGATTACTCATTCTGTCTGGAATGCTCTTCACCGGATGTTGCATATCTCCCTCCCTCACCTTGATCAAGCTTTTGCACAAAGGTAACCACCTCATTTAAGCTTTCCCTGATTATCTAAGTGAAACCGCAGTGCCCTGGCCAACACTCGCCATCACCTTTACTTTATTCTGTTTTTTCTGTTGCCCTTATCATTTTTTTCTGATTTATTATGTGTGTGTTTTTGGGGGGGGGGGGGGGTGGCCACTAGATTGTAAGTTCCATGAAGGCAGGTTTTGTCTGTTTTATTCACTACTCTACCCTCAGTACTAAGTGCTTGACACATAGTGGGTACTCAAGTAATTTTTGCTGGATCAATGAATGAATTAGGTTCTCAGTCAGAGTCCAAAAACATCTCAGCAAAGGGTGTTGATTATCCTGACTTGAGCCTAGTGCTCCCCTGGGACTCATCGAATGTAGTTAAGGAAAAGGGTCCATAAGAAGATGGAGAACCCACCTTGGACCTGGAATGAGGAGCTATTCACGGGAGGAGAAGGCCAGTCATGTGCAGGGAATGAGCAAGAACAAGATTCTGGATCCAAACCACCCCATCTGAATCCTGCACCCACTTCTTACTAACTCTGAGACCTTGGCAAGTGTTTCACATCCCTATTTCTTCTGGGAGGACATCTTACCCTTCTCCTAGGATTGTTCTGAGATTAAATAGATGAGTTAGTGTTAAAAAGCACTCGGAGCAATGCCAACCACATAGTAACACCAAACACAAAAACTGAAAAATAATGAGAACTTGATAAAACAAATACTTATATATTTGAAGAAATCAATACTCTTTTCCATATCAAGCAGGTAAATAGAAATAGAAATAAGTAAGGACATGAGATATTGTATAGTTCAACCTACAAACTCAATTTATTAGATATATACAGAAACATGCTTACCTTAGTGGAAAATAAATATTGTTTTTTAATATCCATAAAATCTGTCATATACCTGGACATAAAGAATGCCTCAACAAATGAAATAAAAGACATTTTTTTCAAATCAATCCTATATAATAAAAGCCTAATATGCTAAGTGTCTGGTCAAGCAGTCAGCCGTTCAACCCATCAAACCATAATATGCTAAGGCCGCTCAACCGCTCACTATGACGTGCACTGACCACCAGGGGGCAGATGCTCCAACCAGTAGGTTAGCTTGCTGCTGGGGTCCAGTCAATCAGGACTGGGTGAGACAGGCTGGATACGCCCTAAAGCCCTCCCATGGTCCCTCCCTGGCTGGCCAACCTCCTCCGTCTCTCCCCACCCCAAGAGTGCACTGGTGGGGCCCCTCAGCCTGGCCTGTGCCCTCTAGCAATCCAGGACCCCTCGGGGGATGTCAGAGAGCCAGTTTCAGCCCAGAATTTATGGAATACAATAAAGCTGTTGTCAGAGGAAAATTAATAGACTTCAATGCCTTCATTATAAAGAATAACTAATAAAACAATAAGAGAACTTGTTACAAACCCCAGGAGGTTAGAATAAGAGCAAAATAAACTAAAAAAAAAAAACCTGCATAGAAAATTAATAATGATAGAATCTTGATGTAATGGAATAGAAACCACAAATAGCAGAAAGGAAAATAAATTTAAAAGCTCATTTTTTAAAATACCAGATTAACCACCCCCCCCCCCACACACACACATGCATACATAAATACGATTAAGAAAAAAGAAAATATGGTTATATTTATTTAAAAACCACAATAAAAGTTACAGAAGAGAAGAAAAATGCAATTCTATGGCTCACTTCCTGGAGAAAAAAAATATATATAAAATGACCGAGAAAAGTAGACAACTTGAAGAAACCAGTTACCAAAAAGAGACAAAAGACTTATCAGTGAAAAAGCCACCCATGTCAGAGAGGTTTCTGGCTGAGTTCTATATAACCTTATGTAAAACATAGAGATTGCCCCAATGTTAATCCCAGAGCATACATGGGGGTTCTCTGACGTGACTGCGTGACAGAATCACCTGTTAAAGTTCATGATATCCAACCCCACCTCATTCCTGAAATTCCTGTTCAATCTTTGTCAGGTGTGCCAGGTACAGCAGCTTAAAATAGTCTACAGGTGATTCTAGTGTGCAGCCAGGGTTGACAACCTCTGCCACAGAAAGTAATGAGCAGCTTTGCAATTTTTAAAAAATTCAGTTCTGATCAAGATAGCACCCGAAGAGAAAACTATGCATAAATTTTACTTATGAGTGAGACAAATATTTTGCCTAAACTACTAGCATCAAATGAATGAAGTGTTGCCTGGTCGTCGTGGTTCAGTATTGCCTGGCCATTGAGCATTGACCCATGAACCGGGAGTCATGGTTCAATTCCCAGTCAGGGCACATGCCTGGGTTTCAGGCCCCATCCCCTATAGGGGGCGTGCAGGAGGCAGCCAATCAATGATTCTCTGTCATCATTGATGCTTCTATCTCTCTCCCTCTCCCTTCCTCTCTCTGAAATCAATATATATACATATATATATATATATATATATTTAAAAATAATAAATTACAACAGAGGAAGAGGGGCATAAAGGGGCTTGACTTGCGAAAAGGACAACCACTTTGAACAGGGAAAGAAGGAGAAAGATGTCTCGCATGGTGAAGATACTAAGGGCAAACCGAACAACTATTTAGAATGAAGTACTGATTCATGCTACCACATGGGTCAGTTTAAAAACTTGCCCAGGAAGGAAGCCAGACACAAAAAGACCACATACTGTATGACTTCATGTAGATGAAATGTCCAGAATAGGCAAATCTCCTGGGACAGAAAGGAGTAGCTTAGTGGTTGCCAGAGGCTGGTTTGGAAAGGGGGGAGGGGGGATGACTAGTAATGGCGATGGGATTCGGGGAGGGTAAAGAAATGTTCTAAAATTAGGTTGTGGTGATGGTTGCATAACTGTAAGCACATCAAAATGGAGAATTCTTACGGTATGCAAATTATATCTCAATAAAGACATTAAAATATCAAAGGCACTCAACCCACATTTGTTTACTAACTATGCAAACATAGGGTATCTTCCCCAAGGATAGAAAGGGCAGATTTCTTTTTCTAGAGTTGGCAAATACCATTTCAAATAGGTCAATTGTCAGAAATCTGAACGGGAGATCAGTAAACTACCATCACCTACAAGTTCAAGGGTGTATTACCTTAGCAGAGGTATGGCATGGTGATTAAATGTGCCAGCTCTGGATGCAGCAACACTGGGTTCAAATCCCAGCCTCAATACTTACTCCCTGTGTGGCACACAGCCTCAGTTTTCTTATCTGTAAAATGGGGACAGGATTATAGTGAGAATTAAATGAGGTGAGGTGTATAAATAATTTAGGTTATCTCTGGTACACAGCAGGCTCTCAATAAATGTGATGGTGACTAGGATTACAGCAAGGAACGAATCAGAGAACAGTCTAATAAATGTATTTGTTTCCATTCATTATATTTTTTACTTACATGTAAATATTTGTAAGTATAGACATTTTATTTTAACATCCATGACATGTTGTCATTCAACAAATTGATTTGTACAGTCCCACGTTTGCTAGAAAAGGCAAAAAAAAATTGCTGGCTTCCCCCAAAGTCATTTATTAAACTGGATAGAAAATATATTGCATCTCTAAACTTTCTAATCAGTGTGCCGAGGACAGACGGAAGAGGACTGAAAGCCATGTGTAGAGTGAACAGCAGTCCTCTGAGTTCCTTTCAGACATTGAAACACTGCTGAGCAGCTCGCTCTGGGAGGGACCGCCCACATATTGAGGTGCCACCTTGGTGATAAAGGACGATATTACTGTAATCCAGCGATTTTCACCCAGTGTGCCATGAGAATTTTTAAACATGCAATACCTGACGATTTAGTCAGGGGCACTGGCCTCTTTTCCCTTGGATAAAATAAAAAAAAAAAAGACAACAGCCAACACAATGATAGCCATCCAGTGTGAACGAATCAGAAGTATACCTATTTTTTTATCAGATTGGCAAAAAATATATTTTCGGTGCACCACAGAAATGCTATACTCTAACAGTGATAGCATTCTGGGTCAGAATAGAAACTGCTAGTGTTTTAGGGTAAAGAAGAAGATGTGTTTCTTTATAAGCAGCAAACTGCAAATTATTGTTTAAATATCATGCATAGAAGGAACATGAGGGTGCCTTTCAGGGTCAAGTTCTATAACTTGATCTGGGTAGTGGTACACTGGGAGCACATATGTAAAAATTAGTCGAGCTCTACACTTATGACATGTATACTTTACCCATTTTATTTCTTTTTACATATCTATGGGAGAGAGAGAAAGAGAAAGAGAGATTTGGAAACTAACCAAATGTCAAGGAAACACTCCTATATATAGAAAAAAAACCTTATATGCAAATAAAGTCACCATAGCATCTTTACAGTTGCAAAACATCAGACACAACCTAACTATGAACAATTTTGCCTAATGGTAGGCAAATTATAGAGTATTTACTTATTGGAATATTTATGATTTATGCAACAATTAAAATGTGTATATGGAGAGCTTGCAAAAACATGGAGATGCACTACGTTATAAAGTTAAATTTAAAAAAAATTAGGACATAAAATCTTTACATGTAATATACAAATGTAATTACAGCTAAAATATGCACAGAGAAATGACAAGAAGGAAATACCCCAGATGTTAAGACTACCACTGAGTGATGGATCTATGGTTGCTTTTGTTTCCTTCTTTCAAGTATTCTGCATTTATAATAAATGTGTTTAATTTTCATAATTGTATAAACACAATTAATGCTTTTAAATTTAGAATAGAAAAAGCAAACATTGGACTAGGAATCAATCTTGTGGTGACTAATGTTTGGAATTGCAGACTTGATGTCAGAGGCTGGTCTCTTGACTTTAGAAGGGGAGGCATTCCTACGGCTAAAACCAATTTCCTAAGGAGATCACCATCAACTTGGCGTTACAGCTCAGTTGCAGCCGCCTGACATGCAGTTTTGAGATGTGCCTCCTGGTCAGAAAATAGTTGGCTATGTTCAACCAATTAAGGATTTCTCCTTCATCGCCAGAATAAGCTCTTCAGATAACTTATACTTCGGGGAATTTTCTGTGCAGCCAGCGCTAGATAAAAATGATGTAACCAAAGGAGACAATCTCCCAAGATGAAATCATACCAATATACATATTTTCAGAGGACGCTCTTTTGTCCCTAGAATTATGAGCATTCCAGGTACCCTCCAAAACCTTCAGTCACTAAGGGAAAATCCACGCTACAGGAGGAGGAATTTGGAGGAATTAGCGAAGACATAATGATGGCAGTATTAAATAACCTCATTGCATTTATCCTTTAGTCATCTGTTTATTAAGTATTTATTGACTATCAGACCTTGTGCTAAACTCCATTATGTTTAAGCTTACACTCGGGGTTGCCAAATGACTTTCATCTTGCATGCCAAATTTGAGCAGTCGGTAGTGGTGGCTTAGAGTGCTCTGCTGGAAAAAATTCTGGGACTATATCCAAACTCAAATGAAAAGAGCAATGATCGATTGGTAATGTCTGCCGTTATTGCGAGAGGGGGAATGATGGCGTGTGTGCCATGCACTTGCCATGCCTGCTGGATTATTTCTGCCAATTTAGTTATGGTCACTTAAGACTTGACACATACTCTTATTTCCCACTGGTTGAAGAAACCAAGTTTTTATCCAAATTAACACTACTGGAGAAACATTAACAGAAGAGGGGAAAACAGGAGTGGATGTTGACCATCTGCTACACGGTAGGCCTTGCACAGTTCTCTTTACATTTAATGAATGACAAAATCTTCAGATACCCCTTTGAGGTAAGCCTCTGTTATCTCCTTTTTGCAGATGAAGACCTGGGCTAAGAGAAGGGAAATAACTTTTCAAAGTCCCACACTCAGTCACAGCAGAATTGCGCTCCCATCCAGGGAGCAACTCAGGCTTAATATGGAACCAAATAAAATATGATAGTGTCCCCTCCTTTTCCAAAGGTCATAAAACTAATTCTACTCATCTTTGATCATTACCTTAAACAGCTCCCTTTGGAGAAGTATTGGATCCAGTTTGTTCATCGAGAAGAAAAAGGCACCGTCTGTTTCACTTTCTGCCCATCCCCAGAGTGGCTGATGTCATTTGGTGAGGGTGGTACTCATGTCACCAAGCAGCAACCCCAGAGCTTTATGATCCTGGCTGCAAATGCACACTCTATGGATGAGCCCCAGAAAATCCAGCCAACCCTCTTTTCCAGCCTGGTTCAAATGTCTGTGATTATTTGGTGGACCAGTCATCACCCCATAAAATCATATAATTACATCGTATTAAACATTTACTATGTGCCAGTTCCTCTGCTAACGGCTCCAGCTGCACTATTACATTGCATCCTCACTCCGGCCCTATAACATAGATACCAGAGTTACCCTGATTACACAGATGAGAGATATGAGACTTTAAGATCAAGTAAGTTAGTCAAAGTCACATAACTAGTAAGAGAGAGCCGAGACTCCAACCCAGGTAATCAGATCTCCAAGTTTATGGCTTCACTTCAATTTAAATTGATTAATCAATGTTTAGTTCTTACCAATTTCCAGCAGGTCTTCCCTTCCAAAGTGGGTTACACCAGAAGTAGACTCTGAGACAAAGATTTGGGTAGAAGTAATATATTTGGGCGGGGATCTCAGGAAAAGGTAGTAGAAGAGTGGGAAACTGAGGCAGGGAAGGGAAGGAAGCCTACACAATGAATTTCATCAACAACTGACCACTGTGGGAAACTGGAGTTCAGTCCTGCGTGAGGACCTCTGGGAAACACCATAGAGAATATGCCCAAAGGGCAAGGAGCTGGGGTATTTCTGCATTGATTCCAGCAGCTGGTGGTCAAGGGCCCTCTCTCAAAGGGGTCATGACTTCCCTGGTACTTCTGGTTGAGATAGAGCAGTGATGGCGAAACCTTTTTGAGCTCGGCCGTGTCAGCATTTTTGAAAAACCCTAAACTTAAACTCTGGTGCGAATGCTTTGTTTTGGGTTGATTTTTCTTTTGTTAAATGGCATTTAAATATATAAAATAAATATCAAAAATATACATCTTTGTTTTACTATGGTTGCAAATATCAAAAAGTTTCTATATGTGACACGGTACCAGAGTTAAGTTACGGTTTTTCAAAATGCTGACACGCCGAGCTCAAAAGGTTTGCCATTACTGTCCTAGACTCTAGGACAGCCGTGGGCAAACTACGGCCCGAGGGCCGGATCCGGCCCGTTTGAAATGAATAAAACTAAAAAAAAAAAAGACCGTACCCTTTTATGTAATGATGTTTACTTTGAATTTATATTAGTTCACACAAACACTCCATCCATGCTTTTGTTCCGGCCCTCCGGTCCAGTTTAAGAACCCATTGTGGCCCTCGAGTCAAAAAGTTTGCCCACCCCTGCTCTAGGACCTTCGGATCCCCAGACCCTGGGAACACCTGCATCACAATGAGCCACACATGTGGGCAGAGTGGGCTCTAGTGACCAGAGAAAGCCCGTAGGCAAAGCTGTGGGATGGAGGTGGAAGCTAGTGAGTCTGTACAGAAACATAGGGCCTAAGGGATGTGGGCAGGACATCAACAATGGCCACGGTGTCTACTTCACTTTCTTCCTCCTGTTTTTAATATACAACTTTATTGAGGTATCTGTTATAGACCATAACATTTTCCCATTTTAATTGTACAATTTTAACAATTTTTAGAAAATTTACCAAGTACCGTGACCATCACCATAATATACATATTTTTAGAACATTTTCATCATCCCAATAAGATCCCACATGCCCATTTACAGTTAATCCCCATTCCCACTGCCAGCTTCTGGCAACAACTAATCTACTTTCTGTCTCTATAAAATTTCCTTTTCTGGACATTTTACATAAATAAAATCATGCAATATGTGGTTTTCTGCGTAGATGAGAAAGTCCCTCTCCATATGGCTCAGGTGGCAGAAAGGAAGTAAAAGAAAGATGGGTAAGTGCTCAGCAAGTAATTTTTCAGGGTAGGAAATGGGAACATTCTCCATGAAGCAACCAAAGGCTGCATTACAATTGGTAATTAGTAGACTCCCCACCTCTAAGCTTGGTCTAGAGCCCCATTTGCCCCAGGATCATTAGAAGTTTTTGTATTTTAGTGGCATTTTTTCAACACAAAGCACAGGCAGGCAGAAAGCCATTGGTTAGGAGGCCTTGAAGCCCATTAACCAATTAGCCTCAGTACTGAAATAAATGGGACTGACTCAGAGCCCCCTGTGTTGTTAAACAAATCAAATGATTACTAAAGGTTTCTGGAGCTGAAGAGGTAAGTTCTTGGAAGTGACTGATGTGTAGAGGGATCTTGGTTCCTTATCTGGCCTGAAAATTCCTTCAAGGTTTCTCCCCTATCTTTGTAGAAATTAATAAAATACAGGAATCCTTGTTGATGGCAAACAAGATCAGAACAACCGGCCAACTGGTCAACCACAGTTTGCATCCTGCAGAACTGCCATCCCAGGACCTGAGACCTCCTGCCATCCCCAGTGTCCGTTGGGTAAACATGTACCGATTCCCCACACACAGGAGCACAACTGGCACATAATTGCCTGTGGTAATAGCCGCTGATACACACAAATGGGTTAGGATGTGGGATGTGGTCCCCACAATCTCACCCAAAGCAGATTCTGACCTTGCAGTTGAAGGTCATTTTCTCTGAGCTGTTTCTGCTTGATTCTGGACCAACCCACAGAGTAGAAGTTTGGCTGTTGTCCCTTTTGAGGTCCCTGTTGTGTGCTACGTATAAATACCTCTCTTTCTCCTTTGCACTAGGAACCAATTGAGAAACAGATACAGGAACAAATAGCTGGCTAAAATATCAGTTTGGCTGTTGGTAATGCTGGGCTGGGAGGTGCGGCTTGGACCTAGGACCACAGGTGGCTCCCTGGTATCTGCCCCTGAGCATGGATCTTGGGATTCAGTAAAGAGGAGCAGCAAGTGAGCAGAACACTCACCCCAGCAGCTGCGAGGGAACTGTGCTAGGCCCCATGAGTGAGAGAGGTAGACCTCCTCTCTGGTCTCCACAAGGCCAGTCCCAAGCCCTGATGCAGGCATGCTGACTCCATGTAAGACACCCTCATTCTCTCTTTTATCCTCTGTTAATACTTCTTCAGCAGTTAACTCAGATAGAATTTTGGTTACTTCAATCGGTAGGATATAGACTTAAGTGACTATCATTAAAATGGCAGACATAATCCAGCAGATACACCTCTAAAATATTGGAGGGCCCCATCTAATCAGTTGATAGCCTGAATAGAAGAAAAAGATAGGCCTTCCTGACAGGAACTATACTATTGATTTTCCTGGGTGTCTAGACAGCAGGCCCACACTGCAGATTTGAACTCACCAATCTCCATAATCACGTGAGCCAATTCCTCATCATTTCCTTCCAGATATATACAGATCCTATTGGTTCTGTTTCTCTGGAAAACACTGACTAAAGCAGCAGGCAATATCTTGGCTAGATGGTTAAAAATATGAACCTGCTTGAAAGAGGGGGAATGAGTTAGAAGTGGCCAGAACAGGGAGATGAACAGAGGTAGAAAAGGTAGGGAGACTCCACCTGTCACCTCCTGGGTTTTGCTAAGGTCTGGCTTGGGTCACTATGGCCACCTCTCTATGGAGCAGCCTGTCACTCCAGAGAATGCTTGGAGGCCCAGAATAGCATTTGGTGTCTGATGGGCACTCACTCATTAGTTTGGTCTAAATGAGTGCGAATAATAGGGCAGCGTAAACACCTCTTGTTGCCATAATCCACCACCACCCCCACCTCGTTTTAAAGTAAGGTTTCTCAACACAGTTTGCTTGTGATGACAAGATTCCACTATTCTACACGTAGGGTCAAAGATGGAGAGAGAATGGAGGAGATGTTGGTGGGGGTGTGAAGGAAAGAATGAGAATAAACAAGCCAGTCTTGCTTCAACAACAAAGCCTTCTAGGTATCTCCAGGGCACAGTTTCTTGACTTTGACATAACTGACATTTGAGACTGGGGCCTTTTGGGGGGAGAGGAGGGCTTTCCCCAGCCTGGGAGGAGATTTAGAAGATCCCCTGGCTGTGACAACCAAAAGTGTCTCCAACCTTGGTAAATGTCCCCTGTGGACAAAACTGCTCTTCGTTGAGACCGTTGAGTTAAAGGGATGCAAACCTGTATGCCTCTCAAAGTTTAAACTGTGTACAAACGGGAATGATGGGCTCATGGCAGAGAATACTTACAGCCCATTTCCTGGAGCACTAATTGTCCTCAATGGCAATTTGAAGCATCATTTTTATATTAAAACAAACGTGGGTATATTACAGAGTGGAATCCCGAACTCAGGCGGGGAAGGATTCTCATGTCTGAGGTGGGGTAATTTGGCTACACTCCCAGAACACTTGGCAGGTACACATTTACATTTCTCTACCGGTGGGGGAAGCTAATAATAGCTACCCTTTATTGATTACTTAATGTGCCAGGAGCCCTTCCCTAGGGGTATCCGGGTTCCCATTTGGGCCTCACAGCCATCCATTATTAGCTCCATTTTGCAGATGAGGAGACTGAGACCCAGGCATGTCACAGAAACCCTTTCAGAGACCCATAGTTGCTAAATGGCGAAGCTGGCATTGGACCCCAAGTCTGTGTTACTAAGCTTTTTCCTGAAGAGCTTCTGGGAAAATCTATGAAGATGTGAGCACTATTGAACCGCCAACAGCACCATCCTGGTACTGGCTGGTGGAATGGCTTGCAGTGGTTCTCAACCTTCTGGCCCTTTAAATACAGTTCCTCATGTTGTGACCCAACCATAAAATTGTTTTCGTTGCTACTTCATAACGGTAATGTTGCTACTGTTATGAATCGTAATGTAAATATCTGATATGCAGGATGGTCTTCGGCGACCCCTGTGAAAGGGTCGTTCGACCGCCAAAGGGGTCGCGACCCACAGGTTGAGAACCGCTGGCTTAAGGAAAAGAAAGGCTCTCTTGAAACTGGCCAACTCTTAGCCCCGTCTGGGGTGGAGAGGGAGGAGAAGGGTGAGAGTCAGAGGCTGAATGCTGAAAAGAAAGGCATTCCCAAGGTGGGGACCACTCTTTGAGTGGGGAATGCACAGTCAGTTTGTAGCATCCACTTAAGACTCCTGAGTCTTAGCCGGAGACCCATCTGAG
This sequence comes from Myotis lucifugus, assembly GCF_000147115.1. Taxonomy (NCBI): domain Eukaryota; kingdom Metazoa; phylum Chordata; class Mammalia; order Chiroptera; family Vespertilionidae; genus Myotis; species Myotis lucifugus. The sequence continues at coordinate 249,409 of NW_005871372.1, read as the reverse complement.
TTGCCCCCTCAATACCCAGCAGGACATTTCCCCAGCCTTTGACTTACGGATTCTTTCTCTGTGTTTCAGCAGTGCCCGTGGCTGCAGTATGGACAAGCATCTCCCTAAATTCAGTCTCAAACCACTCTTGTCCGGATTTGCTCACTATTTTCGTTTCTTTAAATGGACTCACTCTTTTTTAAAAAGGTATTTGAAAAGGAAACTTTACATCTCTACCCTAAGAGGAAAGGCTGGTTTTCCTTGCCATGACTAGAAAAATCACTGGAAAAAAATACGACAAAAAATAGGCAAGACTAGTACATTCTAGTTAGCCAGATAGCTGTCTTTGTTTAAAGGGGATGCCCTAACTGGTTTGGCTCAGTGGATGGAGTGTCAGCCTGCGGACTCAAGGGTCCCAGGTTCGATTCTGGCCAAGGGCATGTACCTTGGTTGCAGGCACATACCCAGTAGGGAGTGTGAGGAAGGCAGCTGATCGATGTTTCTCTCTCATCGATGTTTCTAACTCTCTATCCCTCTCCCTTCCTCTCTGTAAAAAGTCAATAAAATATATTTTTAAAAAAAACAAAAAAAAAAAAACAAAACAAAGGGGAGACCTGTAAGCCTTGGAAAGTTACAGTCAGTCATTAGCACCTCGCTGAGAGTTTCTCCCTGGTGCAATCAGAGTCCCTGGGAGAGATCTGAAAAGCAAAGTGCCTTCTGTGGGTATAATTCACTGCTGCTAGTGTTCAGGTCACTACCTGAAACCATGCTGCTTTAACAATGGTATGTGCTTCACCCCTGAGGAAACACAGGTAGGGGGCTTGCTATGGACTCAATTGTGTTCCCTAAAAAGTCAAATGTGGAAATCCAAAACCCCTTGTATCTCAGGACGTGACTATTTGGAGATATGGTCTTTATAGCGGTAATCGCATTAAAATGAGGTCATTAGGGTGGGTCCTCATCCAATCTGATGGCTGTCCTTATAAGAAAAGGAGATTAGGACACAGACATGTACAGAGGAAAACCATGTAAAGACACGGAGATGGCCATCTACAACCAGGGAAAGAAGCCTGAGGAGAAACACACCCTGCTGACACATTGCCCTTGGACTTCCAGCCTCCAGAAGTGTGAGAAGATAAATCTCTGATGTTTAAGCCACCCAGTCTGTGGCACTATGTTATGGCAGGTCTCACAGAGTAACACACGGGTTAACTGGGCCCCATCTGGGTTCCGACCACCTGGGTTCAAATCTTGCCTCTGGTACTTACTGGCTGTGGAACCTTGAGCAAGTTACTTTACCTTTGAAGCCTGGGATTATGTATCTCTCCAAGACGGGGTAACAATAAAGTCTACATTATGGAGCCGTTCAAAGTATGAGCAATATATTCAAGGTGGTTCCCAGTTCCTGACACAGAGTCAAACTCCAAACATCATTAAAAGCAACAAGAAAAATAAACCAAAAACACCACCCAAAATTATTTTTATCACAATAGATGAAATACTTCCTGGTCCCTGGTGGACTTGAAGATGTTTGCTATCTTTATCTCCAACAAGATCACCAAGACGTCGGGAGTTTGGTGCTGAGGACTACGGGCTCCATCATCAATACCTACCCACTCCTCTTGCCCTCTTCCCTAAAGTTACCCAGATGTTTGAAAACCACCTGTTATTGTGTCTGCCAGCCTGTTGTCCCCACTTGACTCCTCCTTCACTGGGACGGACTGACTTCCGCTGCCTCCCTGGCAATATTTCAGTGCTTTTAGGGACCCACTTCACCATCTTAACAGACCCCTTAACCATCTTACCTGGGCCGATCGCTTATCTATGGTAGAGCCAGGCTTCGAACCCAGGCTTGTGGTGGGAGGGGGCTTTGATTTGCCAATAATCCTATCTAATAATAGACAAACATGGTAATTGACCATACCTTTGCTACGCCTCCTATGGGCTAATCAGCGAGATATGCAAATTAACCGCCAACAAAGATGGCGGTTAATTTGCATATGTAGGAGTGAAGCGCCGGAGCGAAGACTGAAGGCAGCTCTGGCCGGAGCAGCGAAGGCTTGAAGGCGGCTCCGGCCGGAGTGAAGGCCTGGGTCCCACGTGCTGGAGGAAAACCAGTGCTGGCAGCCAGGGGAAGGGAAAGCCTTTTGCACGAATTTTTTCATGCAACAGGCCTCTAGTAATAATAATAATAATGATTTACTCATTAATTATCACTTATAATCATTAATTACAGCGACGGATGCTAATGCTTAAGTATAATGTGAAGCTCTTACTTCCCACAAAAATGGTGGTTTGGGCATCTGTTTACCAAGCACTTGCTGTGCACCTGCACCTGACATGTGGTACCTACGGATTCCTCTCCACACAACCTCCACATCCAGTACCGTATTATGCCCATTTGATCTCTGAGGGCACTGAGACATGGAGAGCCCCGTATCACCACCAGCACATCCACTGTTTAACAGATTCAGAGAGAGAGACCAGAGGGCAGGGAATGACAAAGTGAGGAGACGTTGGAGAGGAGGGAAAAGGGAGAAGGAGGTGCTTGTGTCTTTTTCTCATTGGTCCCCGAGACAGCAGGACCATGTCCTCCAAGTGCTCTGCGTCCTAGGACTCGGGGGCTCCTTCACCCTGGAGCTAGGACAGTTCATAAGGGTCACCTTGCCTTCCGCTGACCTAACCCAGCTGGGGCTGCCTTCCCAAGTACCACACCTGAGTGGTACCTCCGAACGCCATCACACTGGGGGCTGTGGCCTCAACAAGTGAATTTGGGGTGTGAGATAATAAAATATATAGATTGGGCTCTGCCCCCCGGGGTCTGGCACAGAACCACTAAAACCCTTGCATTTCCTCAGTGGTGAGAACACTAGGAGCATCTTTTATTACAATGAGGTGACTCTGGGTGGTGCCAGGGTGGGATCTGGTCCCTGGAACGACCACGTTGTGATCAGAAGCTTGGAATTCTCAGCCTCACCCCCCATTGTCCAGAGAGGAGAGAGGGGCTGGAAATGGAGTTAATAAGCGACCAGGCCTGCATGAGGAAGTCTCCAGAATACCAGTAGTACAGGGCTCACGGAGCTCCCAGGTTGGTGAACACATCCACACCACGAGGAAGACACACCCCAACTCCACGGAGAGAGAAGCTCCTGCAATCGGGACCCCCAGACCTCACCCTGTGCATCCCTTCATCTGGCTGTTCATCTGTATCCTTTATCACGTCCTTCAATAAACTAGCAAACATGTTTCTCTGAGTTCTGTGAGTTGTTCTAGCAAATTAATCGAACCCGAGGAGGGGGTCGTGGGAACCTCTGATGTGTAGCTAAATCGGACAGGACAGCAGTTATGGGCACCTACTTCTTACGATGGGCGCCTGCAGTCTGTGTGGGGGACCGAGTCCTTAACTTTGGGACCTGACATTGTCTCCAGGTAGATGGTGACAGAATTGAGCTTAACTATAGGACACCAGCTGGCGTGGCAGAATTGCGTGGTGCGGGAAAACTCCCTCTCATCGGTGTCCGGGAATCATGAGTGTGGGCGTTGCGTGAGGTTAGAGACACACGGGAGGAGGCTGCGTTTTCCCTACGTGGGGTGAGGACGGTGGGAGACACAAGCATCCAGCCAGTAACAACCACCCTGTGTCTCTTCACACCCTCCTCCCCCTTTGCATGTCTGTCTGTGTCCAGGTTTCCCCCTTTTATTTTATTTATTTATTTATTTATTTATTTATTTATTTATTTATTTTTAGTATAGCAAAGGTGGAGATTTATTGAAGAACAAGTACAGACTCCCACATGGGGAGGAGGAAAGGGTCCCCTCCCCCTTTTATAGATACATCAGTTATACTGGATTAGGGACCACCCCCATGACCTTGCTGCAAACTGCCGGAACCACTTTATTTCCCAATAAGGTCACCTTCTGAGGCACCAGGCGTTAGGACTCAACATAAAAACTTGGGGCAACACAATCCAACCCATAATAACATCAGCCGCACGGGGTGCATCTCAGGTTTAACGACTTCTCTTGACAGTCCCCGCCCCCCTCCATCTGTGTTCAACATCCTTCTCCAACAGGAAAATATTCCCCAATCCCCCTTATGAGAAGTAGAAAATATTCTCCAAACGAACCCACACCTTCTCCTGTCACAGTTCACGTTAATCGCCTTCCATTGTCCGTAGGCAACAATATTCTCTCCTTTCTTTTTTGCCTTAAGTTTTTGCCTCTCCTTGTAGCTGAACAGCCTCTCCCTTCCCCCCAGTTCAAGTGCACAAAGGCAAGGAGCTGAGAGGAGAGGCTGGGAGAGGGTGTTCACATCACGGTCTTCACTTCAAAATGTGAGCCAGATGCTATCGAGGGCTGAAAAGGGAAGGTAGCTCCTGGTTGTGGTTCAGAAGCTGGAGAGCGATGGTTTAAAAATAGGCGAACTGAAATAAACACGGGGAGCTATCAGATGCCACCGAAATAGAGTGGTGATTGATCTAGTGCAACTTTTGCCTGGGATAACATCATTATTTGTGAAATTATGTCAGTGTTGCTGCTGCCAAGTCAGTAAGCACTTACAGGACGTGACTTCTAATTTAGGAACTGGACTATTTGTGGCTCATCTTCGAAGACACCCGGTAGCCAGACTTCTACTAGAAGCTGGAAAGTTGCAACGTTGAAGTGCTCCCTGTCCAGGGAGACCCACTCCCCGGCTCCAGGGAGCATGGCCTGAGACGGCCTGGGCAGTCAGCTTCTTCAGGGTTGGCCTCCCTCAGCAGCAGGGATTCGGTCCCCGGGCCAGCCCACACCCTGCGATGCAGTGAAGCAGGGGTAGCTCTATGGGACACTGAGTCACTCTGACACCGCCCAGTACTTGCTCCGGGGCTGAGCCCTGCCTGCGATGCTATTCCAAGCCTTCCTGTCTCTACCTCCAGCCTGCTTCCTCCCCCTTCCTTTCCTAGGTGTCGATTCCTAACAAACACCTCCTACCCCAGACTCCAACTCAACATCTGCTTCCAGAAGACCTCGCCTGCCACAGGTGCCTTCACAGTCTCCAAAGTCCACACGCATTTCCATTTGTACCTGTCGTGCTCCCGAAAGAAAGAGGATGAAGTTGTCCCTTCATGGCCTGGTGGGGCAGGCCCTGGGATCCTTCTGTGAAAGTTCAAGTGGAAGAATATGCTCAATTATTTAAGGATATGATGCCAGAATATTGGACTTACATAAAAGAAGATACATGTGTAAAAATGAGTATTAGGATGGAAAGCCATCCCTATATCCACACTTTTGTTTCATAATTGCAGTGTCCAGGCGCTGTTCTGGGTATTGCAAACACCATGGTGAATAAGACGAACAGATTTTCAGAGTTTGGTTCTATGAGAGGAAGAATAGCTATTAACACTCATAAGAAAAGAAACTGGGAGCTGGTAGCCAGTGTCTGGGGGATGGTAGCCAGTGACTGGGAGATGGTAGTCAGTGACTGGGGGATGGTAGCCAGTGACTGGAAGATGGTAGCCAGTGTCTGGGGGATGGTAGCCAGTATCTGGGGATGGTAGCCAGTGACTGGGGGATGGTAGCCAGTGTCTGGGGGATGGTAGCCAGTGACTGGGAGATGGTAGCCAGTGTCTGGGGGATGGTAGCCAGTGTCTGGGGGATGGTAGCCAGTGTCTGGGGGATGGGAAGATTCTTTTGATCAAGTGGTCAGGGTGGACTTCTGGAGCAGGTGGCAGTGGTGTTGAGACATAAAGGACAAAGAAGGTCCAGGCTTCTGCAGATAAACTGTATCTGTTGGAACTGACAAGACCCACAGGTTCCTACTCGAAGCTGAATGTAACCTATAGCATCATCTGATGGATGGCAGGAACCATCCTGCTTATCTGAGATGGTCAGCTGGACCACTGAACATCCCTGGAGGTCTCCATGGAAACTGATTCTGGGGTTGGACGGGCCATAGAGATTTGGCCCAGAACAGAAACTGATCATCAAAGTGATCTTAATTCTCACGTTAGATTTTTATCCAGAAAAGCCGAGGAAAGTGACTTGCCTACTCCCTTGGTTTATGTTGTAGGTCACAGATGGCACCGTGACCGATTAGCAGGCCATTAAACAATCCCTTATCATCATTTCGGGGCCTTCTTGCTGGATTTTTCCCCACTTTTTCCAATTCTCAGCAAGTGGATTTTAAAGGTCATTATATGAGCTGCAAAGATGCATCAAGGGATGAGGTCATTTTTCACGCAGGGAAACTCTTTAGTCTCGAGTGCTGTCACTTCCGTGCCCCATTGATGCTGATCTGGGTTTTAAAAAGACAATTTTAGTTCCACATAGTATTGTTTTGGGGAAAAAGACTGCCTTCCCTTCGAAAAGTCAGCGTAGCCTTCCCATCAAAGGCAGCCTTTGTAGCGAGTCCCTCTCGCTCCTATCTGGGCGAGCACCTGCATGCGCCCAAGTCCTACTCCCACTGAAGAGAGCTGTGGACTTCATTGTAATCGCCTTGTTGAGATATTTCGAATTGTATAGCAAGAGGCTGGTTCTATGTTGCCATAATTCATGACAAAGGCCTGAATAAATCCCCAGGCATGGATTTTCTATAAACCCTTCCTCATGAAACTTTGTCGCACTGCAAAATGAAAAGGAGATGGGGAAGGAGGAGAGAAAGGGGGAGGGGGGAACGCCCGCGAGATGTGCATAAATCTCTGAGGATACTCTTTCCATTCATCACATTTACTGTAAAGACAGGGATTTTATTTGGATGGAAAAAGGATGAATCAGTGGTTTTAGAATCTAATGTGGCGCTTGCTTGAAGCACCCCCCCCCTTGTTCTGTTTCCTCGAGATTATCTGAAGATGGGAGCAGGAAGGATGCAAAGAACACTTCCTATCAACCTCAGAATGTTCTGTGTGGGGATGGGCACCAGGGGGCAGAGGGCCAGCTCCTTTCTGTGCCTTTGACTGGGGACATGCATTGGTCTGTGAACGTTTAGGAACACAGAAGTGTGTTTTAGTTACTCAAATTATACTAAACGAGGTGGGTAGTGGGAAGGGCAAGAGGAAGAAAAAGGGGAGAGAAGGGAAGGAAGGAGGAAGGGGGTGAGGGAGAAGGAGGCCGGGGCAGAGGAGGTCATTTCAACCTCCATCCCACTCACAGCCCAGAAAGCAGGAGATAGAAAATCTGGTTGTGCCGGTCCTTCCCTTCGCCCCCTGGCCTCTCCTAGAGTGAGCCTTCCCCCTGCCGAGTGCCAACCTGCTGATCCTTAAACAAGGCAGCCTCTTCATCAGTTGCTCAGCCCAAGACACAAGGTCAGTTCAAGCTGGAGGGGAGAGGGACTGAGGTGAACATCCTGAGAAACTATCCACTTCTTCACAGCGTGGGTGACTGAAGAGACATTTTAAGGGACATTTTGATGCTCTGTGATTGTTCCTTTTTTATAGTTAAACAACTAAATTAACATAGTCAAGCAGCAATTAACATTCACATCTATTATGTCACATCATAGAAATGTAAATACAAAATTACTACAGTACAATATATATGTGATATGTGATTGTTTCTCTTTTTACTTTTTAAAAATTATAGTTTTATTGATTTCAGAGAGGGAGAGAGAGAGAGATAGAAACATCAATGATGAGAGAGAATCATTGATTGGCTGCCTCCTGCACGCCACACACTGGGGATCAAGCCCATGACTCTGGCAAGTGCCCTGACTGGAATCAAAAGGTGACCTCCTGGTTCATAGGTCGACACTCAACCACTGAGCCAAGCCGGCCTGAGCTGTGTGATTGTTTCTTTAAATGATACTTTGAAATCTAATTGCCTCTTTTTAAAAATATATATATATTTTATTGATTTTTTTACAGAGAGGAAGGGAGAAGGATAGTTAGAAACATTGATGAGAGAGAAACATCGATCAGCTGCCTCCTGCACATCCCCAACTGAGGATGTGTGCCCGCAACCAAGGTACATGCCCTTGACCAGAATCGAACCGGGGACTCTTCAGTCCACAGGCCGACGCTCTATCCACTGAGCCAAACCGGTTAGGGCTCTAACTGCCTCTCAAGATCCTTCTCTGCTGGGGTCCTCAGACCCCATGAGCAGATAGGGATGGGGATCTGAAGGGGTCAAAACTTTTTCATTAATTATTCACCAAATACTTACGGAGACCTTCCTCTGTGCTGCACACTGTGCTGGGCTTAGAGGATGGTACATGGATGCAAAGAAAAATTTCTCACTGGTCTTTCCAGGTGATCTCACAGTTTTAAAGCTGGAAAGACCATTGGAGGACATCCTCTTTCAAGAACAATGGTGAACAACCTTTTATACAGAGGGAGTGCTCCAGGGAAAATAACTGTGCTTACTGGCCACTTTCTTTCGGTTGCTTCAAAGAGAAAACAGTTGTGTTGAGTTCCTTGGGGTAAGAGAGACATTCTCAAAACTGAGCTTACTTGCTTGACTGAATAGAAGGCCATTAAGAAAAGATCTTCCATTGCCTTTCGGCCACTGAAATGCAAATATTTGGGTATGTTTGAGAAGCAGCCCCCATGGAGCTGGCTTTCAAATAGTTCAGTTCGAAATTAGATCGTGGACTGTATCACAATATCTACGCAGGTCACAGGTGGCCCACAGGCCACGGTTAGTCATCCAGGCTGTGACTGATTCCACTTTCCATCCTCAATGGCCCATTGTGCAAAAACTGGGTCCTTCTGGGTTACCTCTGTTATTTAGAACTCTTTGGATTGCAAGAGACCAGAAGGTAAATGTACACACACAAAAGTGGAGATGTAAAATCTAATAGGAATTCCAAAGCCCAGGTGATAGTATCAGGCATGGCAGAAGTCAAATGTTCAAATCACTTACTCAGTATTCCTTTCCCTTCCCTCGATTCTGCTTTCCTCGCTGGTGGCTTCCCTCCGAGGCACTCTCTCTGTGTGCCCACAACCCACCAAGCAGAGCCAAGCTTACACCCTCCTAAGTCCAAGGCCAGTAGAAAAGAGTTGCTTCTCTCTAGCTCGTGCCTGCCCCCCATTCGAGAATTGAGTCTGTGTTCTCACTGGCCAGGATGGATCAACTGGTCAGAAGTACGGCCAGATCCGCACAAACCATGTGGACAGAGAATGAGGAAGTGTAATCCCCTAAGGAAAATTGCATTGCTGTTAGTGGATGGAGGGGAATGATCCTGGAAGTGCAAAGAAAGACTCCATCAGCCTTTCTATCTATCTGCGGTCCATCCATCCATCCACCCACCCACCTACCCACCTACATACCTAGCCACCCACCCACCTGCATAGTTACTCAGATAACTAGCTGGCTGGTGACTGCTCTTCCCTTTATTGTAAAAAGCAATTAAGCTTTCAGTGCATGGCATTTCAACATTGTTATTTTTTAAAAATGAATTTCATCTTATTTTCCCTTTTTTTTGTTAATCCTCACCCAAGGATATTTTTTTCAATTGATCTTTAGAGAGAGTTGGAGGGAGGGAGGAAGGGAGAGAGAGTGAGAAAGAGGGAACGAGCGAGCGAGAGAGAGAAACATCGATATAAGAGAGACACATCAATTGGTTGTTTCTCCCACATGCCCTTACTGGGTTCAGGGGTTGAACCTCAACCTATGTACGTATCCTTGACTGGGAATCCAACCTGTGACCCTTCGGTGCACCATTTAACACTCCAACCACTAAGCCACAAGGGTCAGGGCCTTATTCTCATTTCACACAACGCAAAGGTGGATCACCACAGCTAAGATAAGCTTGGATCTGCACCTATCCCCCCACTTACATTTTTCTCAGGAATATGTTGCCTCATCTGATGGGGGTAGGAGAGACGCAACAAGGCAGATGTATTTGAATTATTGCCTAAACACAATGGCATCTTGCAAGGTTATACTTATCTGTGGTTTTATTAACAAGTGTCCATTTTCATCCCAGAATCATATCCATATTTTCAAAAAAAGTTTACCCTTACCATAATGCCACATCACAGCAAAAAAAAAAAAAAAAAAAAGTAAAGAACAATTTTAATGCCAAAAGCTATGTACCTTCTGTTATTGTGCTTAGCTCGAATTCATGAAGTTATTACCCACACTATTAAAATATGCTTCAGAATATATACAGCTTTAGAGATTACAGTGACATTGGTGGAGAGGATTAGAACACAGGGCATCTGGAACACTGTCCACAAGAAATGCTTTCTATAGATCCAACGAAGTGTAAAGCTGTGGGAATGGGAGGTGGGGTGGGCAAATATATCTTCATTATCATCGTTAAAATTTTTTTCTCTGTATGTAGATTTTTCTATTTTACCAAGTTGAGGTGCCTTTATAAGTCCAAGTCTATTTGATATGTTGAATTTAAATTACAACTGTGTGTCATCGTGTTTGGTGCCCATGTGCTCCCAAGTGAGTTCAGCATGGAATTTACAATTGAATATTGATTTCTTCCTATTGTTTAAAGGAAAGAGCAAAAAATGACTGGGAATTGGGACTCGGGTTCATTCATTTGCTCACCTAGTAAACTGAGCACCTACTATGTGCCAGGCACTGTTCTCGGATACAATAGTGAGTGAACAGAACAAATCCTTCCCCTCATAGAGCTTAAGCCTTAGAGGGCTCAATGCCAGGTTCATAGTGAGGGAATGAGAGGGTAAGTGACCCTCTGTGGGCGTCTGTTTCCTTGTTTGTGATTTGAAAGGTGAGTGAGAGGAAGAACTTCAAGAACTAAGACTGGGGAAAGGAAAACTCACCGAGGACAGGATGTCTAGTCCAAATACTAAGAAAGGTGTTTTTTTTTTTTTTTTAAGTATGTTTTTATTGATTTCAGAGAGAGAAAAGGAGAGATAGAAACATCAATGATGAGAGAGAATCATTGATCGGCTGCCTCCTGCATGCCACACACTGGGGATGGAGCCCGCAACCCGGGCATGTGCCCTGACTGGGAATCGAACTGTGACCTCCTCATTCATAGGTCGACGCTCAACCACTGGGCCACACCAACCTGGCAAGAAAGGTGTTTGTTTAAGAGTAAGGATAACTGATCTGTGTGGTTCCCGAGGATAAAATAAAGTCCTTATTTGGAGACAGAGCTCAACCCCATGACGAGGAGCCCAGGAGGTAGTGAGCACTTTGCTGCTGGAAATGTGCAAGAAGAGGCTGGAAATGCACTTGCTAGGGTGATGGAGAAGGGCACAAGTATCAGCCTTTTAAATGCCCTTCCAAATGTGAGTACATAAGCATCATCAACCCGACCTTCCACCACCTTGGTGTTGCTCCATTTGGACTATGTCACGTGACCTCTGAGTTTGCTACAATAGAAGAGAGGGAAGGAGGAGGCGTCTGAACTACCTTGGCCGAGAAGTGACACTGATCATTTCAGCCCATCAGCCATAATGAGTCTCAGGGCCCCAAACTAATATCAAGGAAGGCAAGCAATTACAGGGGAGAATGTGAATATACGGTGAGCACCATCTCTGTCGAGTAAGACTATAAAACTGGAGAGAATTATAGTAATACCTATTTCAGAGACTTACTTTTCCCATTAAATGAGCTAACATGGATTAGCTCATTTAATCACTTGTCATCCAGTAACTGACATTCAGAAAAATGAGCCTTTCTTTCATCCTCCTCCTCTTTGACTTCAGAGAGCACCACATTACGTGGCAGGACCGCCTGAATGGATGCTCTACAGAGGAACCTAGGAGGAGTCACAGATGAAAGGGATGATCTTATATGGGGACACCTCCATGCCTTGACTGAATGCCTAAAATTCCACCCTTAGAGACATGTTGCAGCCACTTTTCACAGCTCTCACCTTAGAGTAACCAGGGGAGGTGAGAGCAGGAGGGTAGACATGGAAAAGCCAGGCAGGAAGCTGCCAGGGACAATTTCAGCCAGGCTGACCCTGAGTGGCAGGAGGCAACATGGCTCAGAGACCCGCCACCCTGGGCTTGCTATGACACACATAGTCACAAAGGCTGTGCCCCTTGGTGGAGCATCCCAGGCATGGGCTGCCCGTCTGACTTGGAAATAAATTCAATTTAGCCTCCTATAATTGCTTATTTGATGCCTGAGGATGACATGCAGTTAGGAGGGAAATTGACATCCTGTCATTCCTGTTCCAATGAACCCAACTCCGATGAGTTCCCTCCTAGGCACTTTGTGGCAGCCGGGCCACCTGCTCTTCTTCTATAGAGAAATTAGTGAGCACGGGGAGCTTGGAAATACAGCAACCCACGCCGGTGCCTTTGTAGAGAGTGTGACATGGATAAATCACATTCAGGGGTATGTCGGAACCTTCTTTCCCTGCTCATACAATAGACCTCCTTTTGGAAGGCACACAGGATGGCTTTCTGCTTTAGAAATATGAATTCTCTCACTTGTTATCCAAAGATCATTTATGTTCAAGGTCATGTTAAAAAAAGTTCTAACCATTTAGGAGTCTGGAGACACCCCAGTATATCATGAAAGGCCTTGCAGTTTCAAACACAGGAAAATGTGTCTGCTATGTCCTTGCTACCCAATGCCCTTTTCCTCCAAGCCTTACAGGACCCCGCATTCTGAGTGATGCCTGCAAAGCTGTGAGAAAGGGGACACCGCTGACGATAAAGAGAGGCCAAATGGGACAATGGGATGGAGCTTGACAAGATTCTCAGAATGTGGTTGAAGGGTCAGCGAGAGCCTTGAGTCTTATTGATGGAAGAATAAAATCCACAGGAGCTTACATGAAAGGCCCACATGTCAATATCCATGGAAACTGAGCCTCCTATGCATCTTGGATAGACTTGATCTCGATGATAATCCCATGAAAAGGCAAGAAAAATGATGTATTAATCATAGCACAGAGCTCAACGTGGGTGACGTTGCCCTCCACCCTCAGAGAACCTTTGGCAACACCAAGATGGTTTTGGTTGTCACACCTGGAGAGTTGCTTCTGGCATCTGGTGAGTGGAGGCCAGCGGTGCTGGTACACACCCTACAAGATAGGACAGAGCTGCCCATAAGATAGAATGACCTGGTCCACAGTGTGGACAGAGCAGAGACACTGTACCACAGAGCAGGGGCCAGGCACAGGGTAGTGTCCACTTGTGAGAAGTAAAGTCTGCGGATGTAGAAGAGACCACTGGCCTTGGGAAATTTTAGGCTGAGTTAAGAAAGGTGCAATCTTTGCTCTTATCTGCACAGGGGTTCCCAAAGCTGCTAGTGAGCCCCAGCGCTTGTAGCCATGATGCTGTAAGGAGAGATCATATGGGCCAGGTTCCAGGCCCCTGGCCAGGGACGTTCCCTGTTCATCTGTTTTATAGATTGACGTCAGCATCAGTTCTTCTTTGAGGGAAAGAGAGCTCTTCTGCTAATGAATAAAAACATGCAAATTAGATGGATGCTTATTGCTACTTACTAGAGGGAGATTCTATGTGTACTTAGCTTGCTGTATTCGCACAGAGCTGCTGTGTGCGCGAACAAAGCTATACCAAAACAGCTCCAATTACACTGGATGCTAGCTTAAGGCCGGGAAACACCATCAGGAGAAAGCTCCACTTGAGAATCTTGCATGTTCACATCCAAGTGATTGGGTTAATAAGAGTGTAAAGTGCCCATCCATCCATTCATCCCTCTGACAGATATTCCCTGGGGCCCTGTGTGTGCTCAGCACTCTCCTAGGCTCTGGGGGGAGATCCAGATGAGATTAAATTATTGCCTAGAAATGGCTAAATCCTAGTGGGGAAGAAAAGAATGTTTAAACTAGTAGGGACAATATGGTTTCTGCATCCGATTAGTACCATTGAGCACCATGCCAGGAATTCTCCTCAGCACCAGGGATACAACAGCAAACAAAACATAAAAAAGGAACTTACGGTCTAGTTTGTGGGGGGAGGGGGGGTGGAGACACAATAAAAATAAGCAAATAAATACTTAATTCATACTAGCTAGTGGTAAGTGCTTCAACAATACAGCAGGGTAAAGGGATGGCGAGGGTCTATTTTAGACTGGATGGCCAGGAAAGGTTTTTCCAGAAGAGATGACATTTAGACATAGAGTTGAGGCTGAGTCAAGTGAGGTGGTGAATCACGTCAGGTCCAGGGGAGTGAATTCCAGGCAGCGGGGAATGGATGAGCAAACGCCCTGAGGAGGAAGGGAGCAGGAATGTTCCAGAAGCAGAGTGAGATCAGCATGGCTGGGGCATAGGGAGCAGTGCAGGGAGTGAAGGGGCCTGATCACGTAATGGACCTGCATCGATGCCCAGCATTCAGTAAGAAGCAAACATCAACCATAAAGGAAAAGCTAACTCTGAAAAACAAAACAAACCCAGCTGCCACAGCAATGACATTGGGCAAACAAGCCCGGCACTGTGTTAGCCATGAGTAAGACTCCTGACGCATGGGTCACTCAGTGCGATGGTCCTAGGGCTGCTGATGCTGTGGAAAGCTGGGCTTCCCCGTTATTTCCGATGAACTGGAAGAGTCAGGGAACAGGATGTGGGTCTGCTCTGCTAGCCACCTTCTAGACACCTCTCCCTCTTTTTGACTGCCCAGCCCCTCCCTATGTTTGGGGAATTCCCATGCTGTAAGTTCCCATCTTTTACTACAGAAGCCAGACACCACCTCTCCCAGCCTCCCTTGCAGCTAGAGTGAAAGCATGTGACTTAGGTTTCACCAATCAGGTTGCTTGTTCCAGACTTCACCTTGGGAGCTGGTACCGCCTATCAGGGCAGCATTTTCATCCAGCTGTTCCAGTGGCCAAAGCTTAGTAAAGTGTCAGGGCTGGCCTTGCACGGTCTGTGAGGCCCACGGTGGGGACAGTGATACCTCTGCTGCACCAGTTCTGCAGTGTGAGTGTCAGGATTGCCCTTGATGTAGCCTCCTAGCTTGTTCTCTCCACCTCTGTTAGTCTCCTATGGCTGTTGTTACAAATGGCCACAAACTTGGTGGCTTAAAACAACAGAAACGTATTCTGTCACAGTGCTGGAGGCCAAAAGTTCAAAATCAAGGTGTCTGCAGGGCCGTGTTTCCTCTAGGGGCTCTACAGGAGATTTCGTTCTTGGCTTCTAACATCTTTCGGTGGCTGTTGGCCTTCCTTGACTTGTGGCCGCATCACTCCAATCTCTGCCTCTGTGGTCACACTCTCTTCTCCTTTTCTCCATGTCTCTCTTCTGAGTGTGTCAACTCTCTTTCTACTTGTTCTTATACAGACACTTGTCATTGGATTTAGGGCCCACCAGGACAATCCAGAAGGACCTCCTTATCTCAAGATACTTAACTTAATTACATCTGCACACACCCTTTTTCCAAATAAGGTCACACTCACCAGTTTCAAATATGGACCTATTTCTTTGCATGCCTCCATTTAATCCACTGTACCACCTCCTGGAGTCCCATGAGCTAACGGATAACTTTTAATACATTTCTTTTCAGCAACACCAGCCTGAATTGGTTTCTGTTGTTTGCAAACCAGAAACATGACATTGACATTGCCCTACTTGTGTTTCCATTCCGCGTCCCCAGAGAGGACAAGGTGTGTAGAATGCAGCCCTGCTTGAGGTCCCCAGCCTGAGGCTCTGGTCTCAGCAGGTGTGGTCAAATCCCAGCCTTCCTGTCTGCTCACCTTGACTCCGGCCTCAGAATTTAATGCTTGTCTCAGCAGCTCTGTGGTTGAGAAATGTTCTTTTAGGCTAAAACACGTCTCCGGGCCCTACAAGTTTGGGATGCAGACCCCACCACAGAGAGGCCGGTGAGGTGGATAGCGTACCACATCAACTATTTATGGCTGTGTTAAAAAATAAACACCAGGCCCAACTTGCCCACACACAACTACAGAACAAGCAAAAGCCCTTGGAACACTGCCAGGGGCAGCCGTGTCTCCTCATCTCCCTGTGTACCACCATGACTTCTCAGGGGGCACCGACACTCGTCAGCTCATGGGGTGGGAGTGGTCTCTCTACGGACAACCTCCCAGGAAGACTCAAAGCCCATTTTAAGGAAGAAAACATCAACTTGACAAACACGAGAAGCAACAGAGCACGGTGTTTATTCACATACTTAGGACCAGGAGCCAGGGTTTGGGTGGATATGTGAAACCTGGAGCCACTGCTTTCTCGCTGTGTGAGCCTAAGAATACTCTTTGCCCCTCTGAGCCTGGGTTTTCTCATCGCTGAGGATAGTAATGCCTACCTTGTGTTTTTTGGTTTTGTGTGGATTAAATAGGTTCAGTAAAGTTCTTAGCTTAGTGTTGGTACATGTGAACATGTGAAAGCATCTTAAATTCTTTTGCCTCTGTTGTCACTCTTCTCATCTAATAGCATCATCTTGAACTCAGCTATCTGCTGGGTGTGCTGTACGCCATAGCGCCTGGCACATGGCAGGTGTCCTGTGAATCTTTGGTGGAAAAAGCTGTACTGTTTTGATGTGTGTAATCTCTGTGTAATAGACAAAACTAGAGTGAGCATCCTGGGCACACATCTCACAGCCTTATTTCTCTGGCTGCATCCTATCTACAATGGCAACCCCATCTCCACCTCAAGCTCACCAAGACCGCAGGCTCACCATTTGGGGGAGTTTCATGGGGAATGTCTGGCCTAGGCCATCATAGGAAACCTGCCTTTTTCTTCTGCTTTTCACTGCCCCCTATGGGTGAGGGGGTGAGGACACCATGAGTGGCGAGAGGGATGAGATGGCATTAGAACCACCAAGCCACTACAAAAGTCCCTGTTGAAACAGATATTGCTGAGACCACCTATGTCCTATGACCTTTGGTACACTCAGTGTCCCCAGAAACGTCACCGAAACAACCCTTTTGGTTTTGACCCCCTCTTTCACTGTAAAAGCCCGTGCTTTTCAGCACTCAGGCATGAATCCCTAGGATTCAGCAGGTACTGATGGCAATTGCCAGGTCCATGCTGGGTGCTGCCTTGTCTCTCCTTTTGGTTCTGGAACGAAGTATCTTGGTACTTAAGAGTCAAGGCTTTGGGGGTGTGTGTGTAAATGTGTCATAGGACAGGGGATTAAATATTGGCTCCATCCTATTCTAGCTCTGTGACCCTAGCTAGATCATATACTCTTTTTAAATCTGAATTTTATTATCTGCAAAGTGGGGGAAACAGTTATATCTTCCTCATAGGGAAAGGTAGCGATTATATGAAATTCTGGCTGCAGAGGGCATAGCCTGGCATACATTAAGTAGTAAATAAATGCTAACTACCATTTTTATTGCCTTAGGTAAGTGATTTGCCTAATGGCTCTACTTTGCCACATGCAAATGCTGCCTTCTGGTTGCTCTGCCATGGCTGCTAAATAGGCGGTGGTGGCAGAGAGGATGGGGAGAGAGCCTTTCTAACATCTCAGAGCAGTAACACAATAACTGTCAGGAACATGGCAATCCTATAAAAGTCACCTACAGAACCAGCCATGTGGGTCATGAACCAGCCATGGGGGCAAATGCTGAAAGTGTGATGCTGGGAGCCTGGACTCTGGGACTCCTCAGCTGAGTTTGAGCTCCAGTTTTGACAGGTGCTAACAGGTGCTCTTGGGCAAGCTGCTTTATTTTCTATGCTCCCGTTTTTCATCTGTAAATGGGAATGATAGCACCTGTTTCATCGGATTGATCTGAGCATTAAATAAATGAATTCGTGTCAAACACTCAAAGTAGTATCTGGCACATAGGAATTATTTGATAAATATTAATTATTATTATTAATTCCACAACAAATTAATCAAGAAGAGAAAATTTTTAAAAAGAAATCCATAAACGCTGCCCTGTGGATAGATCTGTCCCTATGCCCCTTCCGATGTTTTAGTCAACCAGATGCTCGGATAAGCAGAAATTCCAGGATGAACGACCTAAAATGATTGCTGTTTGTATAAACCCGTAGACAGATAGCTTACATGTTGAGCTGGATTTTTGGTTCTTGGAATGCACACATGTTAGTTGCTGAGAATTTTCTACTTTAAAAGGCTCATGGAAGCAAAGATCCTGCAGACCGCCCATGAAATCTTATCAGGTCCAAGGCCACTGTTCTCTCTCTCTCTCCTTCTCGAGCTGCATTCTCCCTCCTTTCTGCTGCTCTCGGCTAATTGCTTTTAATTTTTTCTTCCTCTGGAGAGCAGCCTTTTCTGCCTCTATTGCGCATGACTCAAATGTACCCACCCCATTTCTCCTCATGTTATTTCAGTCCAAGTGCCCACAACGAACTGGTAAGAACAACCAGGTCCAACTCTAAATTCCCAGGTGAGAACCCGATTGGTCCATTTTGTGCCCAGTCCAATCAGTTCTGCTCAAGATACAGTAGAAATTGCATGTCCCAAACATGGCTGCAGGAGCTGACTCCATTGGGTGAGGTAGATATCAGATCACAGAGGTGTGGCTGGATACAGGTCCTATAAGGTGTCTTCCCCTAGACACAGCAGGAAAAGAGGCAAAATGCATGCAGTGATTGACAATGACTCAGTCTTTGGAAGGACCACTTGACAAGGATCTCTGCCATAATCTTCCAGGGCATTAAACTTGCCATTGGCTAGTTCGGGTCAGTCCACTTGCCTCTTGCTTCCTGGTGTCTAAGACCCGGGAAAGGACCAGGTAGCTTGGCAGGCTCACTGTGTCCTGCATTGCCCTCTCTCTAAACTCCAAAGGGACAATCTCTTTCCCTGCATCAGCGTCTTTACCTACACCCTCCCCTCTGCCTCAAACACTTTGCTCCCTCGCCCTACACTTTTGCAAAGCTGGTTCCTCATCATCCTTCAGGGCTCACTCTAAATTCACTTCCATGGAGAGGCACCCTCTCTACCCTTTCCTTTCAATCTTTATAAATACCCTATATGTTCCTTTCATAGATGATCATAATCTGAATTAAATGCTTATAACAACAATAGCTGACACCCACATGACGTTTTCTATGTGTGATATCCCCATGAGAGCTTTGTACATAAGAATGTAATCCATCAGTAAATCTACAAAGTAGGGGATCTTCTTATTCCTCGTTTCACCAGTGAGGAAAACGAAGCACAGAGAGGTTGGGTAACCTGCCCAAGATCCCCCAGCAAGGAGGTAACTCCCAAGTCTGCACCCTTCGCCCCTGCTTCAATGTTGCATTGCTTGTGGGCTGGGTCACTTACTCATTATCTGTCTGTCGACTCAATGATCTGCTCTCTGCAGTCAGGGGCTGTACTGACTGTGCCCACACCGTATCTTTACCACTTATCAGGGTGTCTATTGCAAAGGAATATTCTTTTTCATATTCAAATAATAGTCAAATAAAATTATGTTTTCCTGTGTTTATCATCATCTACGGTTGAGGTGGGGTCAAAGTCACATGTCAGAGACAGAGCTGTAGGAGCTGATCCCTGTGGGGTCACATGAATTATTTGCAAAATTAATTCGTAAGTGAACAAACACATGCAAACCAGAATACATTAATTCCTCTGAAAAAGAAAGACTTTCTAAAAATGTCTGCATGGTAACAGGGCATCAGGTGAGGGTGCTGTTCGAAGACTTTAAGGGGGTGCCAATGGGATTGGGGGACCTTCTAAAATACTACCAGGAGGACTGCGAGGAGAGATTCCTGTCGTAGAAAAGCGCTCTTTCTCTCTGCTGCTGGCATCCTGATCCCATGCTCCTCTCAGGCCCGGCCTTGGATGCCTCCGGGCTGTCAGAGGGGGAGCGGCCACATGAATAAACAGGCGGTGCTCCCACACAGCAGGGCAGAGACCCGTGCCCTGTCCTGAGCTTAGAGCTTAGGCATGGGATGCTGATGGTGGCGCCCTTCTCCCAGCAGTAGTGACACTGAGGTTAGGGGTGCAGGACATAGGCAGGGGCTGCGGAGAGGGCTCAGCCTGAACATACATCCAGAGTCCTATTCCTTCTCATCCCCTCCACTGCTGCCACCTGGGCCCCACCCACCATCATCCCCGCCCTGGACTACAGCGATGGCTTCCTAATGATCTCCCTGCTTCCAACATGTCAACATGTCCCATCGAGTACCTGCTCCGCCCAGCAGCTGGAGCCACCCTGTTAAACTCACCTCAGATCGTGTCCCTCCTCTGCTCAGAACTCTCTACCACATCACTCACAGCAAAGCCAAAGTCCTTGCTGTGGCCTTCAAGGTCCAGCATCACCTGGCCCCCATCACCCCTGCTCCTCTCCTCCTGGTTCACCCAGCCCTGCACCCTGGTGTCCTTGCTTAAACACACTAGTAATGGTCCCATCTCCAGGCCTTTGTTCAGCTGTTCCCTCTGCCTGCAATGCTCCTCCCCCCGAAATCTGCTTCCCCAAAGCCCTCACCCGCTTTGAGTCTTTGTTCTCAGTGAGGCCTGCAGGTCCCTTTATCAGCACTGAGTATCACAGCCTGACACGCCCCTTCCCCATCAGTTATCCATTGCATTTACCACTTTCGAACATGCTCTATCCTTTATTTATCTTACTGTCTGGTTCTCGTGCTCAAATCGAACTTCTCAGGTGCATCCTTGATTGCTGTGCACACTAGTGATTCCCAAGCATCCGGGATAATGCCTAGCCCATAACAGGTCCTGCATAAACCTTTGGTCATTGAGTGAATGAAGAACTGCTGACATTCATTCATTTGGTGAAAGCTTACTATGCACCTGGCACTGTGCTAAGCCCCTTTCCATGGATTATCTCATTTAACGCTCAGGGTTGAATAGTAGTGCAACTCCTTTCTGTGGCCTATGAGGTCCTTTACAGTCTGGTCCTGCCTCTCTCCGCCTCACTCCTGCCACCTCCTCCCTGTTCACCTGCTTCAGCTGGGCTGCGCTGGCCTCCTCTACCCCTTGCCCCCCACCATGGAACACAGCCTGACTTCATGGGCTTTAGATTTGCTGTTTTCTCCATTGGAAACACACTTTCTGTTCGTCTTTCACTTTATTTGGGTCTACACTCAAATGTCACCTCATCGGTATATAAGGTCCTTGCTGACCACTCTATTTCAAATAGCACTGCCATCACTCAATCTCCCTTCTCTGCCTTATTTTTATAGCACTTATTCTATTCACATTGTTACATACTGATTCATTGGTTTCCTTTATTTCTCCCTCTACTAGAAAATAAGGGTCAAGGGTGGTGTGCTCATGGCTACAGCGCTGACATCAGGAATAGCACTGGCCTAGAGGAGGTGCTCAATGGATCCTGTTGACTGGACAGCCCGAAAGGTAGACTCAGTAGCATCCTCAGTTTTAGATGAGGATCTGGAGGCTGAGAGGGGTGAGTGACTCCCCTAGGTCATACAGCTAATAGAGATCAACAGAGCCAAATATCAACAGTGCAACAATTGAAATTTCTTTTGAGAGTCAAATTTTTTAAACTTAAACTACATAGGTAGGTCTTGCATATGATGGGTGATTGATAAGTTACAAAATCAATTCTTGAAAAGCATAAAGTAGTGAGCCATCTTTTTACTTACAGCCTGGAACACATCCTAGGATACCCAGAGAATATAAACTCCCAAGGGGCTCAGATTGTGTGAACTTGGGCAAGTGGCATGACCTTTCTGAGCTCCTAATCTTATCTCTAATAACTGCTGAAAAATTACAAGAGTTGATTCATGCAATGTGCTTACCATAGTATCTGGGGTAATAAGGCCTAAAAACTTCTAGTTTTTATTATTATGATTTCTTCATCTCCCCCATGGGGTATGGTACCTGGCACATAGTGGGCTCTCCAGAAATATTTGCTGTGATTCAAGTCTTTGAAAAGCACACAAGGGAATGTATCATTGTTCAAATATATTCTCTGCCTACTTCTCATCACACAGCATCCCCACCAGTCCCCCAGGATGACTGACCCTTTGACATTGGGCTTGGCCATGTGACTTGTTTTAGTCAGTGAAACATGAACAGAAGTGACATGAGCCTCATCTTTTCCAGAAAAAAATCTTTAAGAACCATTGTGCGGTTCACTCTGATCTCATTTTGCTTTTGACATGAGACCAGCAACATCCCAGATAGAGGCCACTCCAAGACTAACTCTGGACCCCAGAATGAAGACAATTTGAAACAAAGTCATATCTAACCTGTGATGGACTTGAAACACGAGCAAGAAATAAACCTCTGTTGTTCTGAGGCACTAAGATTTAGGGGTTATTTGTTACTGCAGCATATCCATGCCTGTTCTGACTAATACACTTACGTGATTGTAGTAATGGAATCACCTCTGGAGTCTACGTGGTTTTGAACGAAGTGCATGTGCATTAATACAACCCTGTGGATGGAGCAGAATGGTGGAGAGTGATGGGATGGAGAATATTCCAGCCCAGGCAGGAGAACCACAAGTAGACCAGCAGGGCCAGAGGTAGAATTCAGTGGTGTTGATGGTGGTGGTGGGGATAGAGATAAGGCTGAAGGTGAATAAATTGATATTTTTTTCCTGTTTCTCCAAATCACTAAGCTTCATTGTTATCTCTCACATGGTAGGAACAATGATGCCATTATATATATTGAAAAAGAGCCTGGCAGTGAAAATACAAAAAGAATATAAATGTATAAAAATTATGGAAATCTAATCCTACTATGCTCAGTTCCTCCCAGGAGATCATCACTGTATTGCTTGGCATAGATTCTTTATCTGTGCATTTACTTGCATAGATATTTTTTTTTCTAGCATAAATAAATGGAATCCTACTGGAGGTATTGTTCTGCAATTTGCTTTTTCATTTTAACTGAGCATTTCTTGGCGATCTTTCCGTGGCACTGCATAAAGGTCTGTCTCATTTTTATAATGGCTTCACATTATTCCATGATATGGATGAAGTGCAATTTATTTAACTTTCCCACTATTAATGGACATTTATATCCATTTGAATTTTTACCTCCTTCTGTGATTCATGGACTCCAATAGCTCCACTAATGTCAAGCTTTACAACGCAGCAGTATAAATGACCACATTTTTCTCTCGCTGAATTTGTAAACGTCTTGTCAACAACAGGATGAGGGCGGGGATGTGTCTGCATTGGTCTGGGATGCCATGTGCATGGGCCATGCTGGAGGCAGACACAGTTGCCTGCATTCTCTCGGAGAGCAGGAGAAGGCTCCCAGAAGAGCAGCCTCCCCCATTTCTGATTCCCCCCTCTTCCTCTCCCCTCCTAGGCACAGTTCCTAAGAAAATCCCAGGTCAAAGTGCTTCCTGTCCTTTGGCCCAAGAACCCTATCCACGTACGCATGGAATCTTGATTCACGTTACCCCTATGCTTGGGCATTGCCCTCAATGCTTCCGTCAGCCTACTCTGCATTTATTTTTGGTGTCTTGCTCTCTCGGTTTATACCTGTCTCTGTCACCCCCTCTTTTTGTGTTTCTGCCTCCTTCTCTCCTCCACCCCCAGATACAGAATTCCCTCCTTGGTGGATACTGACGATGTCCTTATTGATGATCATAAGCCACACTGCTGGGCCTGAGGAGCAGAACACAGCGACTCTGGGAAAATGAGAGGAAAATTCATTACTTGGGGTTTTCCAGGTGCCTCACCCAAGACCCCGTGCCCGCATGAGCACTCAATCGCATCTTCTGGATTCCAAGATGCTGCCCTTACCACGTTGACATTTCCAAAGCCAATGTTCTATGATCAAAGTTTACTTTTAATACAGTGTTTTTAAAATAACCAATGGCATTTTATAATTGATGTAAATTCCTACAGGTAAGAATGATTCAGCGGCCCTGGTACTAGGAACAAGGTAAAGGGTGAAGGGCACCGAGAGACCAGCCATGGTTCCCTCCTCTCCGGTCCCCTCCCTCCAGGGGTGGTGCCCAGGCCTGGCAAACCGAAGCATTAGCACGTCCTGGAGTAATTAGCACATCATCCAAGCTGGGCCACGGGACTTGTTCTTGGGAAGGTCACAGAACCGTTAGGAAAGAGACCCTCTTGGCTGGTATAAGGATAAATAGGTCCGGAGCAGGAGGGGGCCCTTTGGAGAGGAAGCCAACACGGGAAGTCAGAGTCCAAAGATGGAGAGAGGGCATTGCCAGTGCCATGGCAGAGTCGGAACCCAGCTGTCCCTGAAGCTGGACAAGTCAGGTTCAAGCCCGTCTGAGTGGGGCTCCTGCCATAAGCAACCAACTTCACCTGGGGATGGGGAAGCGTGAAGTGGGGAGAGGAGGAAGGAGAGACCTCCTGGGGCTGAGAGGGACGGTGCGATGATAAAGGGATCATGAATAAGGCCGTTCAGTGCATGGCCTGCAAAGCTCTTCTGTGCTCTGCCCCTTGAACCACCTCTAAGATGCTGCTCACATCCTATGAGCTCTTCTCCAAGGGGGCCAGGCTGACACCACACCAGGCTGATCAGCTACTCATGGAGCACTGCATAGCTCTTCTCCTGAGCACTCTCTCCATTTTTCAGGACACGTGTGCATACATGTGCACGTGTGTGATTCTCTGATCAATATCCTTCTTTCCCACTATTCCGTAAGCTCCCCGGTGTGAAATCCTTGTCTCCATTCACAATCCTATCCCCAGTGCCCTGCACATGCCCGGCACTTAGTAGGTGCTCTTTAAATATTTGTTGGGCGAAGGAATCAGGGTCTCACTTGGGTTGGCGTCCCCCAGGTCCCATAACTGGTAAGAGTTCAGGCTCTGGAGTCAGACTCTTGGGTTCCAAGTCAACGAGCTGTGATCTTGGGAAAATCATTTGCACTTGTGAGCCTCAGTTCCCTCATCTGTGAAATGGGGATGCTTCCAGGGATGACGTGAGCTGCTACCTGTGAATCACTGAGAACAGGGTCTGGCACAGAGTCAGCACAGGGTGAAGATGAGCTCTGCTTATTCTCACCAGTGAAAGAACAAACCTTGTGTGGCCACGGGACTGATGTACCCTTCTGGGCTTTGGATTTGAAACAAGAACAAGAACTACCAACACCCTGGGGGAAACAGTGGGTGGGCTTTGACTGTGTTGGCAGCCCACTGCAGCTCATGGGTCCATGGATCGGCCACGTTCAGAGAAACATCCCCTGGCGTCTAGAGGCTCCTCAAAAGCAGCTCTTCTCATGCTTCAATGCACTCGAAGCACCTGGGAGGTCTTTTGAAAGTGCAGATTCTGATTGGGGAGGTCCAGAGAGGGGCCCAAGGTTCTGCATTGCTAACCAGCTCCTGGTCCATGCCTCTGCGGCGGCCGGTGGAGCTCGCTTGGTGGAGCGGGCTTTGTGCAGCCCGGCAGATGCTGGGAAGTGGTCCCCAGCACGCTCGCCCGGGAAGCAGGCTGGCTCCAGCGCTGGGCCCTGTGTGCCCCGGGTGGGGATGGGGGGCGGAATGAGAAGGAAAGAAAACAACCTGAAATAGAAATAAACACGGCGTACCACAATCTCATTAATGTCTAAAATTAGATTAACGTAATTAAAAATGTAAAAGCTAGATGAAAGTGTGTCAGTCTGAAATGGAGTACTGAATTATGCCTTGGCTCTCTGTGCTTTTTTCTTAATGGTTGGTGCTAATGGGTATTTCAAAGACCACGGGGTTACATGGTGTTCTTTGTGATTTCTAATTATCACCAACCACCTCCACTTGGCCCTGTTTGCGAGATGTCTTTCCCAGGACGGGGCTGCCAGGACTCTGAAAATGCCCTAGCCCGCTGAGCCTTCGGCTCCTTCCTCCCACGCACATCGAGGCTCCCAGGGGTGAGGAAGGAGGCTGACTCACTCTCCAAACCCGAGGTGTGCACCTCGTATGTGCCATGCCAGTCACGATGACTGGCGTATTAGTGAGATGCCCATTTTATAAGTAAATAAATGGAGGTTCAGAGAGGTAAAGGAAGCTGCTTGGGGTAACACAGTTAATTAGTGAAAGAGCTGGGATGCTAACCCAGTTCTCTTTGACTTTAAAATACCCATATTCTTGCCCTAGCCGGTTTGGCTCCGTGGATAGAGCATCGGACTGAAGGGTCCCAGGTTTGATTCCGGTCAAGGGCATGTACCTTGGTTGCAGGCACATCCCCAGTAGGAGGTGTGCAAGGAAGCAGCTGATCGATGTTTCTCTCTCATCGATGTTTCTAACTCTCTATCTCTCTCCCTTCCTCTGTAAAAAAACAATAAAATATATTTAAAAATAAAAAAATAAAATACTCATATTCTTTTCATGGCCTCTGAAGAATAAATCATCATGGGGCTCCAGAAAAGAGGGGTTTGTGTGTGTGTATTTGTGTGCATATGTGTGCATGTATGTGCATGTGTGTATATGTGTGCATGTGTGTGTATATACACACACATGTAAATGCCTGTAGGAAGAGGAGGGAGGTGGCTCAGAGAGAAAGAGAGATAGAGCAAACATCCAATTGTAAAATGTCTGTCTCTTTGCTCTTCAGTTGCCATACTGGACCCATTACCCACTGATGTAATTGATGGCATATTTTAACAGAATTGGACTAAATGGCCTGTTTCCTCAGCAGAGTCACGAAGCACATATTAGCTCGGGCGCTAATTCTGGCCCTGGAGTCCTTAAGTCTGTCTTCATCTACCAGGAGATTAAGATCTCAAGGGTGAATATTATCTTGGCAACATCCCTGATGGCAACGGCTTTCACGCTGGAACAAAGAAGGTCATAATTATTTGCATCCAGGGGAGGTGGGCAGGGAGGGCAAAGTGGGGTGGGGGAACCATGGAGCTAGGCCTGGTCATGGTGGCCATTCTTTTGTGGGATGCATCCATACGTCAGCCAAACTTCTCTCCAGGGTCCTCCGAGACTTGCAGCTTTCCCAAAACATCTCCCTATGAACCCAAAGTGAAGTGAGCTGTTTTCTACGTGTCCTGGGAGAGAGCTCGGCCTAAGCTGGAGTTAGACCAGTGGTCGGCAAAGTGCAGCACAAGAGCCAGATTCAACCAGAAGCTTTCCGTGGTGTCTGATCTTTGCAGGCAGATGCCAATGACTCGAATTGAGAGTGGAATTTGAAGATCGTGAGAAAGCGTTAGTATATTGAGATCATCATTTAAGTTTAATAGGTGGGGTCTGCGAGTGTCTCAGAACAGAAAACATACAGACACTACGTCGCAACAAGCGACGTATTCCAAGAAGCGTTATACATCA